>NW_018128065.1:271412-289180 GCF_001952655.1 Monopterus albus | reverse complement strand
AGGAGTGGGCCAAAATCCCTGCTGCAGTGTGTGCAAACCTGGTCAAGAACTACAGGAAACGTCTGACCTCTGTAATTGTAAACAAAGGTTTTGGTACCAAATATTAAGTTCTATTTTTCTATTCTATCAAATACTTATTTCATGCAATAAAATGGAAATAAATTATTTAAAAATCTAACAATGTGATTTACTGGAATTTTTTTGTAGATTCTGTCTCTCACAGTTGAGGTGTACCTACGATGAAAATTACAGATCTGTCCATTCTTTGTAAGTGGGGAAACTTGGAAAATTGGCAGTGTATCAAATATGCCCCACTGTATATCATTTATGTTATTTCTCCAGTTTGGAGCTCATTATGTTTTTTTGGAAAGTCTGTGGATGGCTCCATACACCAGCATGTGCTCCACAATCATTAATTACAGCTCATACATAATATTACAATTATGATCAAACTAATCAGAATTTCCGAGCAGTGGAATGAATAAACAAAGGCTGCGTTACAGTTTTAGACATTCTGAATCTCTTTGCGTTCTGTGTGTTAATCCACTGCAAAGCTTCTCCGGATTCAGCTCAGTTTGCATATTTCCAGAGGCAGTTGTCTGCACTGTGATAAATTGCTCCCTTTTTAATGTGTTTACTCTGAGTTCTGTGCTAATGTAGAAGAATGGATGCCTTTATCTGAACCCCCATAATGGCATCCAGCCCCAAGGGCTCGGTGAGGCTCTTTATTTGTTTCTTTTTTTGTCGGTCACAGGGCTAATGACACGGGAATGCTCTCCTATAAAGACCACCTACCAGTGAGCCAGATAGTGATCGGAGACACCAACAGAACAGGCTCGCAGGCCGTCTACAGCATCGGGCCTCTGCGTTGTTATGGAGACAGTAGGTGATCACCTCAATGTTGAAGCTACTGTGCCAGATTTGGCTGCAGATGGAGGATTAGTGGCGATCAGAGACAAACCATGTTCAGATGATGTTTTTATGCCTGGTCCTTTTGTGTTTATCTGTGGATGGAGAGTTAAGCCTCATCTGTTCCATTATAAGTCTGACACTGTCTGTTTCAACTATAACCTCTAAAAATTCGCTGAACACTACAGCACTGTGGGTTTTTCTTTACAAACTTGTGTAGTGCAGCCAGGCAGGGGTGCCAGAATGGAGGGGAGCTCGGGAGGAGGCAGAGCTGGACAGAAACACCAGAACATGAAAGAGACAGTAGATGTTTACTGCTTCATGTCCCGGAGTGAGCAGAGGCCCAGGACAGCATGTCTGCAGTCAAACATAGTTCAGACCCACATGGCTTTATTTGAAATTTGAGATATGAAGGTTTTCTAAGGACATTAAATACTGTATGTCAGGCTGAATTATGGGTGCCATTTATACATTTATGTAGGAGACACGCCTACAATACACAATTTTGGCACATTATGAGACATTCTTAGAGCCTGCACACAACAAATACATGAACATTATAGTTGTAAATGGAACAAAACATTATGATTCCCTGCAGATAGTCCAGCGTTTCTTTGATGAGAAACTCTCAGACACTGTCATACTTTAACCCTGGTGTCACAGCATCCCACGACAATTACCTCTCTGAAATATTTAATGTGCTGCAGCTCATTGAAAACCTGGCTCTGGGTGGAAATCATTATGTTAGCTACAAAAGAAACAGTGCTGCTTGTTGGCTCACATGGTTAAAATGCTTAAAACCAAGGGCAAGGATTTGATCTGTGTTAGGGCCATTTTCTGTCAGATGGCCAAAGATTTTTCTCTAAATTTAAACCGATATTTTAAGATAAATGGCTATAAATCCTGATATATTAATAGCCATTTAAAACCTTATATGAGATTTACCACTAAATAAATATATTAAAACCTGCAGGTGGTTTGCTGCTCTGCTTGTAACCAACCATCTGCTGTTAAATAGTAAATATTTGCCTTACTAATGTCACCGCAGATAAATGTTTGTATGGATTGCAGAACATTTTTCTAAGCTAAATTCATTTATACTTCTTAAAAAACAACAGTATTTTTTGATTTGGGAGGCTTTTTTACCTAAGGTGATTAAAGTTCCTTAATTACAATGATCACAAATTAATTAGCCTGTGGAATTGAAGTATAACATCAACGTTTAGTTTTCCAGTGAGTACATTTTTAATTCTGTGATGTCTGAGCTGCTTCACAGTCATCAACTCAGAGACAGTACGGTACATTTTGAAGTTCAGGATTGTCACAGTCGAATATCCCCCATGTCCTCATGGCCCGACCTACTGTCCACACTTTTTGTCAGCTGTAATTGTGTTTTATACAGTTTTTTTCTATGTTGGTTGTGGTTTAATATGCTATTGTTGGATAATGTTAGGTTTATATATTGTATTTTTGCATTGTAGGTGTCTAACTATTGTACCGCTGTTTTGCCAGGATGCCCTTGAAAAAAAAAGGGCCTATCTTCCTTGGTTAAATTAAATTTAAATGCCATCATAAAACCTCTCAGGGGGAGGTTGAGACAGACAGTGGGTGTACAAACTGTGTGAAGTTTGACAGCATAGATCACAGTTTGAAATACTGGCGACAGGTCTGATGTCATTTCTGGTATTTTGTTGTTGCAAATGTGAAGGAAACAAGAAGGCAGTTCAGACAAATGATGCTCACCTTGTTTGCTACATGCCCTCAGTCTGAAGTGTTAACTCCATATTTTTACTTTCCTTCTACTACTGCCTTCCTTTCTCTCCTCTTCTTTCAGAGTCTCTATGGAATGCAGCCTCTTTCTACCAGGAATCCTCCTACCTCTACTTTCCCACCCTACAGGCCGAGCTCGCCTCGGATATCTCCTTCTACTTCAAGACCAGCGCTCCTTCTGGAGTGTTTCTCGAGAACCTGGGCCTCAAGGACTTCATCAGAGTGGAGCTCAGCTGTGAGTCAGCGTTCAGAATAATCACAGCATGCAGAAAGTACATGACAAGGACACGCAGGTTGAGAAGAAGAGTAGCCATATATAAAGAACACCTACAAGAGCAGTCAGTGATGTTTTTTTTAGTTTTCCTCAGATGGATGTGGCATCTGTACTGTAGCTGACAGTTTAATTTCCTCAAGAAGCAGGCTGTCAGGTCTGCACAGCATGATGCAATCCTAATGACACAGTCAGCACCGATGTCATGCTGTTGTAGGAGATGTTAAAAGCATTTCCTTATTACACATGTAGTGAAGCTGAAGTCCTGGGATGGATGAAGACGCAAGACTTAATTATGCTGCCTTGTAGATTTACTGTAACACAAAAAGCTGATATAAAGCTGCAAATAAGATATATATATATGTGTGTATATGTATATAGATACTATTTTATGCTGGCTGACTTGAGCACCAATATAATGCGCTATAGTTTGGGGGCTTTTGGGTTGCATTAAACAATTAAAGGACATGCGCTTGCACTTGCCAAACAGCATGTTTAATAAGCATGGAGCCCATTTCCACTGCCTGGAGAGGTAGTTCAAGCAGCAGTGGGTTCTTTTATTTATTACAGCTGTTAAAAAGATGTGCAATTGCTGATTACAGTGTGTTTTGTTCACAAAACAAAGAGAGGAGTTCTTTGAGTATTTGGAGCCATTATGTACTAGTGCAGCATCAGAAGCATTGTGAAATATTGACGAGCTGTCAGCTGAGCCCCCTCATAAATCTATTCAGGTCCCAGCAGCATTGTATCAGATTGCATCAGAAAGGGAGGACGAACATAAAAAAAAAAATCTCATATCACATTCAGTCTGCAATGACTGTAACGTGTGTGTGTGTGTTTTACACACTGACCTCCCAGCTCCCTCAGTGGTGACTTTCTCCTTTGATGTGGGAAACGGTCCGACGGTCCTGTCCGTGAAGTCTCACCTCCCCCTGAATGACAGACAATGGCACTACGTGAGGGCAGAGCGCAATGTGAAGGAGGCCTCCCTACAGGTCGACCAGCTTCCCCTCCGCTTCCTGGAAGCTCCAGCTGACGGACACCTCCGCTTACGGCTCAGCAGCCAGCTCTTCATAGGTAGGCTTTTCATCAGGCTCAGTGCACCCCCACCAGAGACAGGGGTTTATTTAAAGCTACTCTGCCTAATGTCTTTTCAGCCTGGAGGGTCTAGTGAGACTCCAAACAAACTGACACTGTTTCTGGTCTTCTGCTTTAACTCTGTTTTGGTCTCCATCAACTCCTGAGGGGAAAATCAGGCTCTTTAGCTGTTAAATGCTCCACTATTTTTAGCTAGCTGGTGAACACAGTGGCAGTTTGGTGCTGGGGAAGTGCTGTAAAGTAGGTTTATCAGAGTTTTTTTATTTACTGAGGTCAGATTGGAATGAGTCTGATGAGAGTGAAGCAAAACAGTAAATGTGTGGGCAGTTAAAACCAAAGTGATGATCTGAAAGACAGTAAAAGCCTTTGCAGAGCTGAGCTGCAGAGTCGGGTGATAATTCTCTGTGGGCTTCTCACTCAGGCTGATGCCTTCCACATTGCACATACTGTAGTCATTTTGTCTGTCACTACTATAAAAATATCAATTGGTTCAGCTTTAACAGAGAAGTTTGGATTTTTCAAGTCAGTCAAGACAATGCTCACAAGCCATACGTATGTACTTTGATTGTGAAAGTGAGAGGAGCTATTTTGGGAGCCCCTTGTTCCAGAAGTAAAAACCTGATTCCTTTTTCCCATAGACACTGTTAGACTCACAGTTAAAGCTTTAATCAGCATGAAACTCTCCAGGCCAAATTATCTGCCCAAAGAACAACTGTTATAAAAGATCCGCTAGAAACAGGTAGAAATCTGTTAACATAAAAAACATCAAGGTAAATGGTGGGTGGAAGATACAGGAGAGGGTTTTGGGGGCTGAAGACACAATCTGCAGCAAAAAAAAAAAAAAAAAAAAAAAAAAACCATTCGGTTTTATATTCCGGTTGTGGGTGAAGTCATCAAATGCAACAGTGTTTTGTTCTCAAGTATAAAGTGTTTTCAGTTTGCTGCTGCTCTGATGCAAATGGCGACCCAGGCTCATGGGTATTGTTGTTTTTAGACCTGACCACCATGCTGAACAAATCATGATTTCTCAGCAACGAACCTGAATTAATTAAACATAAACAAATACAGACAAGTGACAAATTCAAGGAAACCCCAACATAAAGTGTCTCGGTAAGATGCCAGGCCACCCGAACAGCTTCAGTGCATCTCGACTCCCCAAGTCTCTGAACTCTACTGGAGGATGAACACCGTTCTTCCAACAGATTCCCTCATGTGGTGTTTAGAGGATGGTGGTGGAGACACCGTCTAACACGTGGCTCCAACATCTCCCATAGCCGTTCAACTGGCCTGAGACTTGGTGACTGTGAAGATCACAGATGAGTCACATCACATTCATACTCATCACACATTCAGTCCTGTGGGTGGGGGCTCTGTCATCCTGCAGGAGGCCAGTCATGTATTCATCTTTGACTTTTTATTTGTTACCATCTGTGGGATCGTTATATCCAGGAGAGTCCTGTGTCTCTATGCTAATTAAGGAAATCATTAAAAATAAAATGGGAATACATGATAGCATTAGTGGTACTTTAATGTGCATTTCTGCAAAGAACATACAATGTAGATTCTGACCTCTACTTCTTACAATGTAGTCACACTACAAAAGTATCTGTTCACAGCCAGTGTGTAGAGGAAGCGTCATTACAGCTAACGTATCTCTTTAAAGGTTCACGTCCTGCACTGAATATAGACTTAAAAATACAAACCTAACCTTTAAGCTACTGTTTCATTGTTTTTTCATTATTGCTCTGGTCATATTCCTGCGGCAGCCTTTCCCCCTCTGATATTTTAATGTGTCACTTTAATAATAAACCAGCTCTCTGGAAGAGAAAGAGATACCAGAGAGTGGCTTTTTTCATGTTTCCCCAGTTTAGACCTGAGTTCACGCTCCTAATGGATCATTTACTTGAAGAAATAATTTAGCAGAGGAATGGAATATAAATGGAAGTAAAAATCCTGTGTAAGATGATATAAAGGTGTTATTTTATGAAAGGACTCATCCATTATAGTAGAAAACAAAGTTAATATGCATGTGTGATTATAATGGTTATAAAGGCCAGTATTTTAAAACTGATTGCTTGTGTGGAACAGCAGGCCACAAAGGTCTGTGCATCATCTCTTCATTCATTAGGGAACATTTAAAAAAAGCAAAACCTGATCAAAATGGTTTTGTTTTTTTTATTTTGTAGACATGGACATTATGAATATTAACTAGACAGCTCTGAGAGTGTGCAAACCACTCACTGTCCCCATAATACCATTACACCTAAAATGAATACTCCCATGTTGGTTTGACATGCATGACCACAAAAACCTCTAGCTGGCATTTATAATCACATTGATATCATTAATAGTTTGAAAGTTATTTCTTCGTTTAGCTCAGGAAATTTAAGATGTGTTAAATCTGTTGAAACCTATTGAAGTCAGAGTTTCATCTTTTTATTATTATACCAACCTTTGGCTTTTTCTTGATGAATTATAGGCACAACAATGTGATACATTTTCTCAAACAGCTGTTACAAGCATTTGTTTCCTATGTGCACGTCACAGTGATGCCTTTTGAAACCGGTCTAGTCCATTACACTGTATATTTAGTCCTAATGAGGTTTCACATGCTTAAGTGCCTGCAGATTTGCCCTAGATGCACACTGGAACTGAGTAAATGCTTGTCGTAAATCCCCATCAGCCTTAAAGGGAATCGTAGTTGTAAGTCATCAAAGATGCTTTTAGCACAGCCAGTGAGTATTAGATGTGACTAAAGCCCATCCTCTTCCCAGGGGGAACAGCTTCCCAGCAGAGAGGTTTCCTGGGCTGCATCAGGACTCTGACCATCAACGGTGTGAGCTTTGACCTGGAGGAAAGAGCCAAGATGACGCCGGGGGTGAGCTCTGGCTGTCCCGGCTACCGCAGGCGCTCCCCCTGCCACAACAGAGGGAGGTGTATTGAAAAGAGCAACGGCTACGTGTGTGACTGCTCCCAGTCTGCCTACGGAGGAGCCACCTGTAACCAAGGTGAGCCGGGTCAATTTAAACAAAAGCTGCACTTTATGTGATTCTCTTTACAGATTAATGTTGATTGTAACAAACAATCGATCATTGCCAAGGTTATTCCATTACAGCGTGGCAATAAAAATGCAAGTAATGCACAAGGCAATTAATACTTGTCCTGACTCCAGACTCGAAGAACATTTAAAATGCATTAGACCAAATTATCTCCTGCAGTATGTGAGCACAGAACAGAGAAACTCACTAACACCCTGAGATAGAAGAGCAGTAGGCTGAGCAAACAGCCACATATATGGAAAGAGAAATTGTTTGAAGACACATTCTGAAGGAAAGGAGATGAAAAGTCTGGCTGCAAATATGGCCAGCCACACTGCACTGTTTACACTGTATCCCTTGCTCAGTTTGTCAAATACCAAAGTGGCACCCATGCCAGGATACAGCTAATCCCACTGCTGTGCAAATATATTTTTGGTTTATTACAACTTGGACCTTAAAGTTAGTTGTGTTATGGTGGTGCAGAGTCACAGTGGGTTGTCAGTTATAGACTCTTCCTTTGATCCACGTCCAAACCTCCCAGACCATCAGGAGTAATCCACAGTTCTTAGATAAATGCTTTCAGATGCATGAGAGTATGATGGCAGAGTATGATGTTCAGGGTTTGACTTGGTGTTGAAAATACTCAGGACACCGTCACTGTCGACGTGTTGTGTAATGGTACGTTGGCATACTGTGGCTTCCATCCTGTCCTCCCTCCATTAACTTCAGGAATTACGAATTTGGTTGTCCAGCTGGCTTGGCAAGGGAGTTTTACCTCTCAGTTGAGGCGACGGTGGTGTGAGAGGCATCGACGACACTTGAATCACTGCAGTGTTCAAGTGAACCTCTTTGTGCATGTGATTCTCTCACTAGCTTGTGACTGTCATCTGTCATTGTTTTCAGCTTGAATTGAAGTTTAATTATGTGCTTTAGTGTGTTTGCTTTTGTGTATGTGTTCACAAAATCACATGCCAGTAGTGTTTTAAATATAGAAGCTATAATAATCCTGTGCACAGCTGGAGACGGTGTAGACTGATCATACATCCAACTGGGTGTCGCGGGAGGCAGGACTCCAAATTCAAAATTCCAGTGCACCCCAGGGATATCTAGATGGTCTTCTTTATTTGGTTTGCACACAGAAGTACAAGTTTCACATTGCAGCTTCCCCAGGCTCACTCATTTTATAATGTCTAATATGTGTGTGTTCTGATAACTCAGTAGCCAGTGGTTGGTTAGTAGTCACATGACGTACACCAAACGCTTAAAATGCACATTGAAAACGGGGTCAGTGAAAATCTTTGGGTGGGTCACTAAAAACATACTGTATTTTAGTGTCAAAGAAACTGCTGTTTAATTCCTTGACTGATCTCATGTGAACATGATCAGATTATGATAGTCACATGAGATCAGCCAAGGAATTATTAATTATCAGTTCGAGTTTGAATGCATCATCAAAAATAACAAAGTGTGTGGGTTGCTTAAACATTCTTAGCTGATACAGGTTTTATTTATGTCCAGTATTTGCAACTGTCTTCAGTTTTTTGAAGCATAGACTTGAATTTAAATTGTATTTCCAATGTCAAGACCCTAGGTGGATAAATATTCTAGAAGTGGCTTTATTCTTGTTTTTGTATTCTGTAGAATAAAATAATGAATTATGGATGTTTGACCTCATGTTCCGATGCAATTGCAAGGCACATCAGATTTCATATTCAGTTTCTGTGATGATTTAATTGATTTCTTTTATGCTTTATACAGTTTAATAACAACTAACACGACCTTCCATTTCAATAGTTTTATTTAAAAATCATCTACAAAAATATTTTCCTTTCTTGAGAATTCTCCCTTCAAAATTCTACTCAAATGTTTTGTCTTAAATGAAGGATTTTTTTTTTTAAGGCTTGCACTGCAAAGAATTAAATTGACTGGCACCCATCACTTCAGGTTAGCCGTGGCCCTCCCAGCATCCCCTTGGGGGCGCCATTGCTGTTGGAGATTCCAAAATGAGCGAGCCTGAGGAAGCTGCAGTGCGAAACGTGTTGTCTGCAAGCTTTTAACTATGTGTGCAAACTAAATAAAGAAAACTATCCAGACATTCCTGGTGTGCTCTAGAATTTTGAAAAAATAAATAAATAAATATTTCGATCTTTTTTAAACCCCTCCACTACGGGGGTTAAGTAGCAACAGCAAGGGGAAGGACTTTGTTCCTGGAGCTTATCTTCTTTCCAGGCTCGGTGCTGTTTCATGATGATACGATTGCCTGGGAGGACAGGATGTCTTGCAGGAGAACTGCACCAATTTTACACATCAAACTCTTTTCACAGGTCTTGGGGTGTGCTACTGGATATGTGGAAAAAAGCTGTGTAGAGCCTTTTGTGGCTTCAGACGGAGCTGGGGGAAGTCTGATAAATTGCCTCAAAAGATGAAAACACCATAGATAACATGAGCTATTGTAACATGTTTTGGGGCAGCCTTGCTCTGGAAGACAGACACTAAAGCTACATTTATGCCTCTTTGTTAAAGGGTTGCGCTGTACCTACTGCTGCTTTGTGTCTGGCTGATGTGTGCCTCAAAAACCTATCTACACACTGGGGCTCAGGCAGGGACAGAGACGCCACACAGGGAAGAGCATAAACTGTGATGGGTTGCTTGTGTTTTAGGTTTCCAACAGCAGTGGAGTTTGTTGATGGTTGAAGACAACATTAAAAAGGTTAAAGGAAGACTCTCTGTAGCCCTCTCCTTTTCAGTTACAGACATCTAACAAAGCAGTTACACTGCACTCACCTTGATCACTGCTTTGCATAAAAGAATGAACATAGACACAGCGCTTTATGGCAGTAGACTTGTACTGAGTAATGAGACATGGCGAAATAACATTGCAAGATCAATGTTTAAATCAAAACTATTCATTAATGCGATTTTAAATGACCACATGTCCTTCGCTTTCACTGTACGCATGACTCAATCTACGTTGTTCACCTCACCCTGAGTTTGTGTCTAATCCTTTCACATTATGAGACGTACAGTAGCAGCATCTACCGGCTGTGAGCTAGGTTTTAGTCTTCTAATCTTGTTTCAAAAAGAGCCGTAACAATGCCTACTGCACTGAGACCTCCTCCATCTGTGTTCCTGCATGTGCAGAGGTGTCGGTGTCCTTCGACAGAGAGTCCTCGGTGACCTACACCTTCCAGGAGCCCTTCTCAGTGATGCAGAACAGAAGCTCACAGGCCACCGGCGTTTCCACAGAGAGCAGCAGCAGGGCCAGAGAGGACGTCGCCTTCAGCTTCGTCACCTCCCAGAGGCCGGCCATGCTGCTGACAGTCAGCACATTCAGTCAGCAGTACATCGCTGTCATCCTGGCCAAGAATGGTACATGCAGGTTTTACACTGACACATATATCTCGAAGACATAAACACAGTAATTGTTTATGGGAAAATGGTCATTTAGCAGCTGCATTGTTAGCAGAGGGTGATGTCAAATCATTGCTTTATTTTGAAGGTTTTAATCTAGTACACGGGGTGAACAATCATGGAACCAAATTTCTTTTTCAGCTAAGTAGCTCAGTGACTAAAAACAAATGTAACTGTTTTTACCTTACAGGTTCAATTATGTAGAATTTTAGTTTCTTTCCCTTTTAAGATGAACTTTACAGTCACAGTGTAGAGAGACAGGATAGAGAGAAGGGAAGGGTATGACATGCAAAACATGCCCTGAATCTCACTGTGGAATCAGTGCAATTGCAGTACAATGTCACTGGCCAATAACAAGCTGCGGTGACAGGGCTGACCTTTAAGGGACCACAGAGCTAGAGAGGTCCCAATAGATGACGCTATCGAAGCTTATCAGGGGCATTGAACCATTCAGCTGAATTTAACCTCTGCTGTCAACAGAGATATGGTTTGCATAGAACTATGTGAGCCGATGGCACAGATGTGTTTTTTGAAAAAACTATGTGAATACTGTTCTGTTAGCAACATGCTAAGCTAACAAGCTAGCTGGTTAGTTCATGGTCTTTTATTTCCACTCCTTAGTAAGTATGTAATGAGTGGGATGATGTATAAGTAATGGCAGAATACCTAATAGAAGTAGCCAGATGTCGTCATTTTGTTTACTTGATTTTAGTTCTGTTTCACTATGACTTACTAAAAATAAACAGAGATAAACCTGACGTCACATGATCGAGCATCAGCAGCACTGTAATGGGAGAAAATCCAAACAAAGTTGCACCTGGTTTGAACTTGTAACTTTTAACTTACATATGCATTTCATTCTCTTACACTGTTACCGTGTGATGTAGAATTATTACATGCTTTAAGAGAGTTTGCTTTCCTGGCAGTGAAACACAAATCTGAGGTTTAGCACATTCTTTCATATAAATATATATATGTACTGTATGTATGATTAATGCTGACAGGAGAGGAGCAGAACACAAAATGAAGCTGACAGTGAACAGGCCAGCACTGTTCCTCCTCTGCATCTTCATTGGAAGTCTCACAGTCAGTCCTTAGGCAAAATGAAGGCCCTCGTGTATCCACAGGAAAACATTTGACACACCTCACATCATTCAACAAAAAAAATGTTAAAAAATGCAACTCTAAATCTGGAGTAACTTTTAGAAAAGGGCTTCATATTTGTGACACTTGCTGCAGGGCCATTCTTGCTGTCAATACAGTGCCTCAGCAGTTACAGCCTCTGACACATGAAATGCCTTAAAGATTTAGGCTGCACACTCTTAAGCTGTATCCAGATGCTGGGGCATCATATTAAGTGACACCCATGTGCAGTTGTTAGTCTGAGTCAGTGTCCGAATATGCTCTTATGTTAAATCTGAACAACCACATTTCTCGGGTCTGTAAACATCAAAGGGCAGAGGAGTCGCTTCATCCACACTGACCTTCATCTATAGGAGCACTCACAGGATTTGAAATGAATCACAATGCAGAGCCCTTCAGCTGCAGACTGGGAATTGTAATATTGACCTAGCTCCACTTGACAATGCATAGCTTTCTGACTCTTTGATCTGGTGGCGACTGTGCACGTGTGTGTGTGGGAGAAACACTGAGCACATATCGACTTATTCAGTGCAGGAGTGAAGAGCTATGAGACAAATATTTGTGTATTTCAAAAGGCAGTTGAAGAAGTTTAGATATAGGCATCTATTTATAAACCAGCAGCCACGTCTCTGCTTCGATTTGGCATTATAATGTAATGTACACATAGTTGAAATCAAAGTAGACTGTGTTTAATGTAAAATACAGGTTGCAGGTAGTGCACTGGACTTTAGTATTGAACACCGTAATGAATAAATCATCCTTAAGAGCTCAGATGGGACTTCCTGCAGAGATCCGTTTAAAGAAGATAGCTCTATGTCTTTTAATGGTGTGTGTCCAGGGAGTTTGCAGATCTGGTATCACCTTCAGACAGACAGGAGTCCGGATGTGTTCAGCCCTGCCCTCGGAAACCTGGCAGACGGACGTTTTCATCGAATCAGAATCCACCGAGTGGGCAAAAACCTCTATGTCCAGGTGAGCAGTGGACACATGACGTCTGCCGTGATGTCCAGGACTGTCAGTTATCACTTGTCCAAAGTTGCACATTTACGGGTAATGGCAGCTGAGGAAGCTCAATTAGCTGAAGAAGACCATTAGATGTGACTGAAAGCTCCCTCAGAGGCTTGAGTAATTATTTTGATAGCAATGAACATCTTTGCCAAAGACAAAATAAATCTATTTTACAACATTGTAACTGACATAACTGCAAAATGAATAATTAAATAATAGAATAATAAACCCATCTACAATACAACAGAAATCCTAAAATAAAATTTTCTACCTGCTGTCCAAGCATGTAACAGCAGAGAGAGTCACCAGCTGGTCTACAGATGCACTATAGGCATTTTAGAAACAGCAGTTGACGTAATCAAAATCCTGCAGAAACAATCGCAGATCATCAAGTTAAGTGATGCATCTGAGTCAGCGTGGTGGAGCAGGAGCGAAAGGTCTGAATCGCTTGAAAGCTAACTGTGGGTGGTGGATACAGTTTTGTATGAAGCTGCAGAGAACACAATTCTCAATCTATAATGTATTGAAATGTGCTGCAGCTGCTGGTGTTTCCTCGGTTCGGATTTCTTGTAATTGGCTTGTTATTTGATTACTCTCCACTCAACCAGATCGACCAGGACATCCACAGAAAGTACACGCTGTCATCTGATGCAGAGCTGATCCTAATCAGATCCCTGACATTGGGCAAAGTCACCAGTAAGTGAACCCGTCATGTTTGGAAATGTGCTAAAAAACCTCCCATGTCATCCCCCTGTTAGTGCTTCTGTCCCACACATTCATCACTTCCTGTCAGCATTCCTTTGTCATTCATGACTTACAAAAGAAAAAAAAAAAAAAATCAAACATGCACAATCGCTTGTTTCTCTGTAGAGAGGGAGAACTTCAATGAGGAAGTAATGCAAGCAGCTTCTAAAGGTTTCATTGGCTGCCTGTCCTCAGTCCAGTTCAATCATGTGGCGCCCCTGAAGGCAGCGCTGACCAATCGAGGAAGCTCACTGGTCACCATTCGTGGCCCACTGGTCCAGTCAAATTGTGGAGCACTGGCAGAGTCCACCTCACACACTCTGCAAGGTAAAACGTACACTCTGTTGTTTAATTTGCTCACATTTCCAGGCTGAACAACAAACTCTAGGCACCACACAACTGCTTCATACACAAACCATGGAGGAAACTATAGGATTTTTCCAAGCCTGTAGTTTTCTGACGAACTAACCAGCACACTGATGACAAAGAGTTGTCCACAATTTTGATAATCACTTGACTTTTCCAGTTATTTATTCACCAGATATGTCAAATATTTTCTTTCCAGGTTCTAAATGCAAAGACTTTCTGATTTTCTTTATGTCTATGCACATTAAATATCTTTAAACTGAATTTTGTCATTCAGTATTTGCAGACTTCACCGCCATGGGCTGTGAGAAATTATGGAGCAGACTTTCTGATTTTCTTTATGTCTATGTGCATTAAATATCTTGAAACTGAATTTTGTCATTCAGTGTTTGCAGACTTCACCACCATGGGCTGTGAGAAATTATGGAGATTTTCATTTCTAGACTTAAAGAATAATCAAAAAAATACCTGAGCTTCTGTTCTGTGATGCCACCTGTGACTCTGATTCAGCATTTATTTCACTTTTCAAAATAAGAAGCGTGTTCCTGGAGTTCTTTCTTTCACATTCTAATACAAATCAACATCTACTACAGCAGTTAAACCAGGTACTTATCCACAAAGGCACTCTCTTCTAATGTGATTTTTCTTTCTAGTTGTAAATTCTGCTCTTTAAAAATGTCTAGAGTTCAGTTTGCTGCTAAACTCTGATGCCAACAAATCTCTGACCAAACACAGTCATTAGTTTTACTAGCAAAGACCAGTGTTGACCAGTTTTCAGACTGCTTATTTCTAGCTGACACTGATGGTGGCTTTCACAAGTTAAAAGGACCAGGCAGTAGATGATATCAGCTGTAGCTAATTAACACTAATTCCTTAACAGCAACCCTGAAACTGTTGGATAATGTGCTAAATACAGTAGAATCCCACTTCAGCTTTGTATATACATGATGATGCACATCAGAGTTCATTAAATTCATGATTCTGAAACAGAGCCTCTATTATTTGGATCAAGTAGTAGTTTGTGTGTCACAGCAATCAATTGCTCATCTCATTTTCATGTGTTAATGTTGATTAATTTAGTTGCTACCCTGTTTCTGGCTTCTCGCCCAGCAGCAGCTGATCACAGATGTAAACTGAATCTTTGAGCTGCTGTTGTTTATGACTTGCAAATGACAAAAGCTGAACTTAACGAGATTTGATACGAGAGTGGAAAGGATTCATATGCGATGAGATGCTACCGAGCCCCGACCACACTGTTACACATGTCGACCTGATCCTCCAAAGTGACTTGTCTTTTGAGCAGCATGATGTACTGTGATGATCTGTTCTGGGTGAAAGTGATTCCTGAAAACTTGCCTCAAAAACAGTTGCTGACACACCAACTTGTCTTTGTGGCTTTGTGAAAATGAACACATCAATTAAAAGCATAACAATCCGTCTAATCGACCTCCTGTCTTTAAACTTTTAACTAGTCACTTGTGAACTGAGCCAATGCAGTCTGTCTGATCCAGACACATCAGCTGTGTTTGTAGTCGCCTGTCTGACAGAACAGATGCATCAGTTTTATTTTTGTTGATGGAGCTGCCACCAATCACAGAACAGCAACACAAATGTCTTCACACTTTTTTGTAATTTGTGTGAGAGCACAACTATGTATTTGTTTTGTTGCAGCATAACGATGTACACAGTTACAGTTTAGTGCAGCATGGTGCAACAAGCATAAAGTCTTGATCATAGTAAACAAAGGCAGTGACTACATCTGGCCAATGTAAATATTTGAATGGGTGATAAATTAAGAATATCTGATTGATCATTTTATTAATAGAATGTCAATAACAGGGAAAAATGCTCATTGTGACTTTCCAGAGTGAAAGTCTTCACACTTCTTGTTGTGTCCAACCAAGAGATCCACAGAGACTCAGCTGGTTCTCATGTCTGACAAAGAAAAGCATCAGCTCCTCACATTAAAGAAGGTGGAACCAGAACATGTTGGTGACTGTTGGTTCTAAATAGCTGCTGGTTAGTTTTCTACCAGTGAACTGACTCATGGCTGCAGCTCTAGGTCACTGACTGGCAGACGACACAGTGGGTTGGACACAGTGAGGGGATCTGGTTTGGAAGGAGGATATTTCCTCCCTCTGACAGAGGAGACCTGATGCTGCTCTGGAGACACGACCCTGACGAGGCTCTGCTGATCGCTTTAGTTTGTCTCCCATTTGTACATCCTAAACACATAATAGAAACCCTGATAGAAAATGTCTCAGAGAGATGTGAAATGATTAAAGATGGATATTTTGAAGATGCACTGCTAATTGTCTTGCCTGAGATCCTCTCCTCCTCAGGAACATGGATATTTTGTTTCTTTGTTTTGGCAGTTGCATGAAACAGCTCATTATGTGAAGCTACAGTACAACATGCAGCCACCGACAACTTCCTTCCAGACTCATTCACACTCACACCACATGCATTGTGACATTTGACATGGGTTAACTGGGTCAGCACACATCAGCTAACCCTCCTCCATCACCACCCTCCGGACTCTGCCTGGCTTTCAGTGACCGTGCGTCTCTATTCGGGATTTATACTTAAATCGAAGATAATGAGATGTGATGATGTCGATGACATTTAAATGTCATCTAAGCAACCAGAGAGGTAGAGAAGGGGGAAATGGATATGTTGCTGTTTATGCAGTGTAGGAGAAATGTTGAAAGCAAACTTGCCATAGCGTGTAGTATATCTCTTTTTAATGCTAGAGCTTAGCAGTGAAAGTATTGCACTACAAATCGCTAATTAAGGTGGCGACTAGAGATTCCAGAGATCGTAACACCATACCTGCCTCTCCTATACGAATGTAGCCTTAATGAGTTTGTCTGTGTCTCCTTTGTGTTGGTCCAGATCAAGCCGTGACAGCCAACAAAGATAAGGAGCAGCATGGCAGTGGCACCCAGAAGGATTTGGCTGTGATAGCAGGTCTGCCTTCCTCTCTCCTCTGCTGCCTTATTTTTCTTTGGTTAATTGAAAATGAGTCCCAGCTGTTTTTTTGTCACTCTCTCCATTTCCCTTAGTCTTTATTATTTCTTCTGTTGTCTTGACAATTCAGTCGTACCTGAAGCTCATTTCCATCCCTTCATTGCCACATTGGTTTCAGATGAAATGGATTTCTGTCTGCTCTCTGAACAGGGAACCTTTGCATTTTTACTTCCTCTTAAAGTTGAACTGTACTGCTGTGGACAACAGCCTTGTCCCAAGCTGATCTGACATCACACCCAACCTGAGGAATGAATTGGTGTCTATGCAGAATTTTAGGTGAATCCCACTTCCCCTAATTGGATCCATAGTTTCCCTCACTTGTCTTAGTCCCACCCAGGTAAAGTGGGAAACTGTGAGGAGAGAGGAAACGAGGAAGCACATTTTAACTGACATGACACGTCCTCCTTATGTGAGGCCTCCAACCACAAACTGATTTTATATAAAGAGGTGTGTCAATCTGGAATAGACCTCTGCAAAGAATGCACTTGTGTTTCCTCGGTTATGGCTCCTCCACGCAGCCTCTTTGCTCCTCAGAGCAGAAATAAGAGCTTTGGGACGTCCCTTCATCGTGACGCACCAGAACAACCTTTGGCAGGAGTGGGATCTGAGGAATGATAAAATAAGGGAACTGGGATTCACCTCTAGTTTGGACAGAGGTCCAAATCGGGCTAATCATTACCAACTGCATCGTTTGTCAGAAAATTAAATCACAGTAAATAACTTTCAACATGTTAAGTGTTGGCATCTGCGAATGTGATGCTATAACCGGATATAAAGAAAGTCACAGTAGGAGAAGAGATTTTAAAAATAAGAGTAAAATAAATAGAGACCTGTACATATGTAGGTAGGTAGGTAGGTAGGTTAAAAATACCCCACTCGCCCCCCACATCGGGGCAGTCTTATTCCTTCCCTCAAGCTCCGGTCCTCTACCAGAGGCCTGGGAGCTTGAGGGTCCTGCACAGTATCTTAGCTGTTCCTAG
>NW_018128065.1:263208-270923 GCF_001952655.1 Monopterus albus | reverse complement strand
AGTCCACTGATAGAGGTTTTCTTCGGGACTGGGATAATGGTGGAGCATTTGAAGCAGGAGGGGACTTCACACAGCTCCAGTGACCTGTTGAAGAAGATAAAAGATGTCACAGTGTCAGTGAGTCCGTCCAGGTCTGTAGCTGCAGTCTCAAATGGACTCCGGTCTGTGCAGTCAAACCAGCCCTGTAGCTCTGACTTAGCCTACTCAGTCCAGCTCTTCACTGTTTTGACCACAGGCTTTACAACTGTAAGTTTCTGCCTATAGGTTGGAATAAGATGGACCATACAGTGATCAGAGAGTCCGAGGCGTCTTTTATGGCTGCGTAGCAGTGGTCCAGTGTGATTTTGTCCCTGGTGGGACAGGTGACGTGCTGTCTATATTTGGGCAGTTCGTGGGTGAGATTTGCTCTGTTAAAGTCTCCTAGAACAATGAGTGGAGAGTTGGGATGTTCTAGCTCCACACCGAGTATCTGTTCTGCCAGGAGCTGTAGTGCGCTAGCGTGGGCCTGCGGCTTTAAATAGACACCCACCAGGATGAAGCTCGAAAATTCAAGAGGAGAATGGAAGGGTTTGCAGTTGATAACAAGAGTCTCTAGGTCTGCGGTACATGTCCTCTGTAGCACTGTGACATCTGTGCACCAACCTTCATTTATGTAGAAGCAGATTCCACCTCCTCTCATTTTCCCGGACAGCTCCGTTACGCGATCCGCTCTGTACACCTGGAAGCCCGGTACTTGGATTGCACTAACCGTGATGGAGTCACTGAGCCAAGTCTCTGTAAAGCATAAAGCAGCAGAACGTGCAAAGTCAGAGTTGGTCCTGTTGACGAGAAGGAGTTCATCCATCCATCTTGTTGGCTAGAGAGTGGGCATTTGCTAGGTGAATGGATGGGAGTGGAGTCCTGGTTCCTCTCATAGCCTCACTAAGGGGCCCGCTCACTTGCCTCGCCGGCGCTTCCTCCAGGTCTCGTAGATTGCAGCTGCACCGCCTATCAGAATGTCCACACAGCATTCTTTGTTCACAAAAGTTGGAGAAGGTGATTTGGTGTGAGTTGCCCGATGTTTAACAGTAATGCAGCAGGTCAAACTTTTCCTTTGGCATTAAGGATTAGATCAATTCAACTGTGTAAAGCCTAATTTCTGAATCATTTAATTATAGTAACATATGGTGCTTCTCTTTAAAACTGTCAAATAATCAGGACAAATTTATTGTGTTACCCTCTAAATGTACTGTGTGACATGCACTGGGCTCAAGCTTAAAGCTTATTAAGTACAAACATTTAAACAGCTTTATCAAATGACATAATGTGTATATATTCTATATGTATCATTTTTAGCAGATGATCAGATCATTGCTTATTTACATCACTGATGCATTATCAAAAGCAAAGTACTCAGTGATCATTAATTATTACTTTCACCTGGTGTTGTCTAACAATTCTTTCCTTCTGATTATTTTTATCTTTTCAGATTTATACTCGAGCTACATGATTTATCCTGCAGTTAATCCTCCATATTATCCTCATTAAAATCTAAATTGTCATGATACTTTGATGCATTAAATTATGTTATACAGCTGTGACAAAGATGGCATTTACATACTGTACCAAGCATTAGATATTTAATTACCTCTTTGTTTGCGATAATTATCTTACATTCAGGAACAAAAAAGTTACATTGATAGCGTAAAAAAATCAACCAATCAATAAACTAGCAACTCTAAGAACAATGGTGGTGAAATGACAGCCAGTTATGCTTCAGTTAGGTAGTGTTGTAACAAGATGTGTCTGCTAACACCCGTTGACACTGACGTAATGATCGCTATGTCCAATAATTAAACACTGTGCTAACAGTTGTATTCTCAACACTATGCATATCATTAAGGGTTTTATCTTTTGATATGTGAACAGCACTTTGTGTGGACACCCTCGGTTGACACTTCCCTGCTGTGTTCTCAGGTGTGGTCACAGCAGTGGTCTTCATCGCTGCGTGTGCCCTGGCTGTGATAAGCCGCCTCCTCTACCAGCAGAGGCGGGCCAAGAGGAGCAGCAGCAGCATCAAAGAAGAGCACAGACACAGCATGTACACAGACTACAGGACAGAGCTGCACCTCCACAACTCAGTCAGGGACAGCATGAAGGAGTACTACATCTGACTGCAGTGTGCGCTCTGTGGGCCTAACTCACAGACTTACCTCTCCCGTATGAAGGAATATCAGATGGACGTGTTGCTGCAGCGTTTCTTGCAACAAAACATCTCTGTGCCCTGGGGCTCTCTGCAAAGGTCCACTCTCTTCATGCCCAAGTACAAGCAAGAGGCTGAAACTTTACAGCTGTTAGTGTATTTGATGTTGGTGAAACTGTCTGAATCAAGCTGCTGTGGTTTCTGTCGTCACAAAACGTGTAAAGAAAAAGATGAATTTCTGTGAGGGGTGGACAGACAGAGGGACACCGTGAGTTCAGCGAGCAGAAGCTGCTGCCCATCTCGACTGTGCACAACTTCAAATACTTTGTTTAAATCCGTCAAATGCTGAATGTTCCCACATTTCAGTGGGACTCACTAAATTGTACTCACAAATCAGGAAATGTAGGCCAGCCCTGTAAGATACGCGTGCATTCGCTGCTGTCTTTGTTTTTTCACTGGTGGGGAACGCGGTGGAGGAAGAAGAGAGGACGATACTGCCTATATTGTATGAGTGCCTAATTTGCATATGGGTTTTTATTTTAACATTTTAGAAGTTATTCATGTGATTTGCACAAAGGCAGTTGTATTAACATAGAGATGAGCTTATTGTCATTCAGTTCTGCAGCCCACACTCCATAGAATAAAAGGAAATTGGAATTTCCCAGTCATGCACAACACCTGCCAGTTGACCATCTTAGGAAGGTTGTTTCACTGAGTTGCTTCCACCATTCAGACCACATGTTGGTCTGAAGAGCGAATGTTTAGCTAATGACTTGGAAATCATGCATTTTTATTTTGATTTAATTGTGCACATTTTTTGTGTATTGTTTTTTAGTACATAAAAGTATACACAAAAAAATTGTGTATGTTGTACTATGAGAGTAGTAGAAATAAGAACTTAATGGAGTATTTTGATTTTTAAAAAGTAATTTACACAGATGCATACAGTGCGGGGTTTAACTGTCAACCAAACTGCCTTCGTGAGTGTCACCGAACTCCAGCTGGGAATAACATCTACAGGCTGAAACCACTGCATCTATTGTCTGGTACTGGTAAGCCACAAAGCTCCCACGCAGTATCCTTGGTGTTCCTCGGCATACTGGCAGCAGTTTGGTGTTGGAAAGTGTACGTACAAGAAGTGCTGCGCCTAGAAAGTACTAACAAAAACAATTATCCTGCATGTGGCTCAATTCAAGTCTGCAGAAGTACAGAACAGTCGCAGCAGCAGGTTTTTGGGGGCTTATACACCTACATAAGCTGTGGGGGTAAAAAGTGTGAGTCACAGCAGCCTACTCTACCAAACTTTGTCAAAGTACTTGAGTGAGTTTCTACTACTGTTAAAGGTTGCAATGCTTTTGAATTGCTTGATTATATGCAAAAGTCATGTAGGCAGGGAAAAGATGGTTGGTTTATTGCAGACGGACTTGCAGACTGAGAGGCTGCGATATTTCTTGAAGGAATAAAGGACTAGTAGACGCAGTGCAGAGCAAACTCAAAAAGTACTGGTCCAAAAGTTCAGTTTGTCCATTATTTTACAGCGTTAGCCAGCAGCACTTAGAGCTTTCTGCAACAAAGAAAAAAGCCACTGTAACCTGACATCATTTATTTATTTATTTATTTTCTATTTGGATCACAGGGATAAGTGGTGTTTACTGTGTATTTCGAGCAGAATACTTTTTATATTCATCTGACACTGGTTCAGCCTAAAAAAACATAAAGGAGCCACCTGGAGGTCAAGTGAGCCGGGAAACCAGAAACTATACAAAAGCATGGATTACAAAATTATTGACAGCATTTTTAGATCCTTATCACTACTGGGCAAAAATATTAGTTTGACTTGAACGTATGTCCCAGGGTAAAAGCAATGTTACCTAAATTCTAAAAGCAGTTTGTCAGACTCGATATCAGATTTACCTCATTGTGCACTGGTTCAGCTGCTCTTAGGCAGCTTCAATTTAAGGGGGTAATCTCAAAGAAAAGCTGAATCTGAGGCTGGCTGAAATGTGGTAATTATGTTCTTTTTAAGTATTCTGTGATGAAAAAACACGTTGGACAAGTCATAATTCATGCTAAATGTTGGTATAAAGTTTTGAGGAAAGCAATCCAACAATTCTCAACATATTTCTCTCTGATTCAGTTTTTTGGACCAGTGTGCTAATGGACCGATTGATGCAACTGACAAACGGTATCACCCTTCTCTGCACCACCACCATAGTTGAGTGACTGAAGGTGACACGAGAGTGGTCCAAAGGTGGAGTCTTGAGCATCTGGAGCCAACTGTGCATGTCCTTGTAATCTACGTATGTCTCAAGATGTGACGGTATCACCTGCTTCAAGTGTTATCACTCCATTAAATAGCTGTTATCAGTGTGTTGGTGGGAGCATGGGGTTTGTAGTGTATCACATTTGGGCAATTTATGTAAAATAACTACTTACTAAATTCACAGCATCAATTGGTTTGGCATAGGACACAGTTGTGAGATTTTTCTTCCCACCATCCACCCTGACCTCCTAACCGTGTGGACTCATCACCAGTGGGGTGATAACATTTGAATCGGCCGACAGTCTGCAGATCTCCAGTATCAGACCATGAATACATACCTCTCAGAGTGTTTAGGTCATGTTGCAAAGTGTAATATCATGTGGGCACTTCTTAATGATTTGTATAGCTGCAGTTTTATTAAGGATCTATTGTATAGATGTATAATTTAATAATAAAAGTGAATATATTATTAATCCTCTGCTGTGAAATGACTTGATCTTGTTTAAGGATCTTGTTTCAGACGTAGCAGTCTGAAACATGATCTTCAACTGCTGAGACATTTAAAGGCTTGGACCGCTGACTTTTTTTTTTTCCTGTGGCAGTCCAGCAATAATTTCAGTCCAGTGTTGTAAATGATGTTTGCAGGTGGGAAACCAGTGAGGGATTTCATCCTTGTGGTCACAGTAGTGCTTCCTACGGTTTGGACTGTGCACATGCACAGAGAGATGGAGAGAAATTGGATGTGGAGGTGAATAGTACAAACCATGTGTAATGTGCTCTCCTAGTAAAAATGAATTTGTTTAGCTGCTGTATTTTAAAAAAAGAGTCAAAGGTTTATTTTTATTTATTTATTTGTTCTATTTATGTATTTAGTCAAATCCAGCTACAGATTTGATTAAAGTTGGCAGAAATTGCTCCTTTGCTCCTGCAATAATGGGCAAAAATAAAATTAGTTGTACGCCTGACCAGTGATTTAAACTGATCACTTTGCCGTAGGTGAACAGTAATTACATTTTGCTGAATGGCTTGGCAATAAATTTAGTTGTAATTATGTTTAAGAGTTATGGCAGTTTACAATATGTACCCCACACTTATATTAATCCAGCAATTACATGGAAAACAGAAAAACTATGGAATATTTTACAAAAACTGAAGATTTTCACTTTATCTAAATATGCACTGTGCTGATTTTGATTAATACACTATAAATTTGATTAGAATAGTGGTGAATAAATTGAAAATCTCATAAATGACCATGTCACTATGTATAAAGCTATGTACATTTATGACTTATAGCTAGACTTTCCTCCAAATGACAATATAACTAAGGAGCTAGCATATCCATAAAAACCTGCAGTGTGTGATCAATTAAATCAAGATTTCATGAAAAGTATTGTATTGTAGCGTCCCGCAGGACACAAGGAAGACAACCCTGTCGCTTTTATTAACTCCACACAACCGGTTACTGTTGGCCCTAACCACGCCAAACAAGAAAAGAATAACAACCTGCTAACACCCTCCGTAGCTCCAATCCCCCTCACACTTCTCTCCCTCCCCCTCTCACACCTCTTAACCCCTGAAGCTCCACACTCATCAAGGAACCGCAAAAAATAAGAAAAAACTAAGTAACTTTTAAAATAGTCTACAAAAGTTAACAACAAATTGTCTCAAAACGACCGAGCGGAAGGTCCGAATTTCCCATTTCTCCTAACTCTGTGGTGGCTAGTGCTAATGTTAGCATGGCGCCTCCAGTGAGGGGCATTAGCCGAGCAGACGGTGTTCAAGGTCAAAAGGTCAAAGAGTGGCCCTGTTAACTGGTGACTTTCAGCCAAATGTCCATGGCTGCTCATAGTTACTGCAGCTGTTGGAAAGAGGAAGAAGAACAGTAGCTGTCTTCATCAGTTGATCCTCAAAACACATTTAATTCGTTTTGTGAACCTTACTAAATTCTAACAGAAAAAGACAGCTTGCTCTATCTACCTTCTCAGCAACTTTCGCAGCTACGTACAACATTAAAACCGCAATGTGTAGACCTACATGACATGTTTACTCAAACAAGGCTCCAAAGACTAAAAATGCATATTTTAATAAACTAATGACTACACAGAGGGCATGAGGGAAGCTACATGTCCTCCTCCTGTTTTCAGCAGCTGTTGCGACCACTGAAGCATTAAGATGAGAGTCACTAGCTAACAGGGCTAGTCGTTAATCTCAGACTATGGCAAGTAGCTGGGAAGAAGATCAGATAGTGGCACTACCATGGCTGGACACTGACTTGGAAGCCCACAGCAGGGTCAAACACAGGCAAACTGGAGAGACAGCAGACGACGACGACACTGAGGGTGTGAAGTAGCTGTAACTACAGCACCAGAGGGCCCATACAGTGCAAATGGGAGGTTTTGTTTTAAGTACTGACACTATTTAGACCAAAGTGGATCTGGAGACCTGTCCCGTCGGTAAGTCTGTGTTTAATGTTAATGCGAGTTATTCTAACATGTTGTACAGTTTACAATGCATGTGTGGTCTGTTGTGCTCAACAGTGTGAGAGAGATGTTTGCATTATTGAAAGATGTGAAGGAGTGAATTAATGTACAATATGTTTGTTATGGTGAGGCTTGACTGATCAGTGGTAAATAAGATGCTTGAGGTGATTATATGAAAGGGCTGACAGACAGACAATAGGATGTATCTTCTGCTTCAAGAGTGTAACGTCCTGTGGGACATTGAAAATCACAACCGACTAAACCAAGTACAATTTTGAGCTGAACTAAATGTTTTTTTATTTTTAACTGATGATCTATTTTATGCTACTCCTTTTTTGTTCTGTGTGTAAAATATTACTTTTTTAATATAAGTGCTTTAATCTGCTTTTCAATACACAGGAGGGTCTTGCTAAACAATTTCACAGGGTATTTACCCAGGTACAGTATTGTTCAAAATAATAGCAGTACAATGTGACTAACCAGAATAATCCAGGTTTTTAGTATATTTTTTATTGTTACATGGCGAACAAGTTACCAGTAGGTGCAGTAGATTCTCAGAAAGCAAACAAGACCCAGCATTCATGATATGCACGCTCTTAAGGCTGTGCAATTGGGCAATTAGTTGAAAGGGGTGTGTTCAAAAAAATAGCAGTGTGGCATTCAATCAGTGAAGTTACAGTTTGCCAAAGAACACGTCAACTGGCCTAAAGAGAAATGGAGGAACATTTTGTGGACTGATGAGAGTAAAATTGTTCTTTTTGGGTCCAAGGGCCACAGACAGTTTGTG
>NW_018128065.1:233747-262326 GCF_001952655.1 Monopterus albus | reverse complement strand
GCTATTTTTTTTAACACACCCCTTTCAACTAATTGCCCAATTGCACAGCCTTAAGAGCGTGCATATCATGAATGCTGGGTCTTGTTTGCTTTCTGAGAATCTACTGCACCTACTGGTAACTTGTTTGCCATGTAGCAATAAAAAATATACTAAAAACCTGGATTATTCTAGTTAGTCACATTGTACTGCTATTATTTTGAACAATTCTGTACCTCCGGAGAAAAGTGTGAAGTGTTCTCACTTTCATAAAATTGTATATGACGTGATATTTGGACCTGATTTTGCAAAACAGTAGATCTCAATGCAGTCTCCAACATGGTGAAGTTACATTCAGGTCAGTACGTCAGTGTTTTGAGTGTCATCGAGTGGCAGCACATTCTTGTGAATTGCAGAGCTAATAACAGCAAATCTGTTTTGTATTTAGAGTTTGAGTAAACAAGCTGAACTTTCCACATCCAGAACATTGGACATGCTGTTATGAACTCCTAACAGCAATCGTTCTGCTTGAGTGAAGTAGGTATTCAGTCTGGACGCTAAGAATAGTTGGGCTGATATATGATTCCCATTATCAGCACACACACACTGCAAAAGTGAATAATTTTACATTTGAAATTTAGCCTGACTTGTTTGGTATATGAACTGATGATGCAAGACCGTTTGACTTAATTCAAGGAAATGTCCCTTGCCGTGGCTTAATTAGCAACTTTATCTTTCTGGGGGAGATGTGCTTTGCTAGAAATATCTTTTACAGGACTTCCAGTATGCTCAGACACTAGGCATACAGAGGCACTAGGCTCTCAAGGTTCAAGACAAAGCATCAGATTTACATGATGATATGTTCTCAACTTTACCTTGGGACCAAATCTCCAGTTTCAAGGTTTAGACTTTTGTTCACATAATTTTTTTTCAACCTGTCAGATTTCATTCTCATCAATAACAGTAGTGTCTCAAAGGGTTTATGTCCAATTCAGTGAAATGCAGGCCTGTAGTCTGAAAATTACCATGAGACCTAACATCTCTCTCTGTAATATGCTAATGTTGGTTAGTCAATTCTAAACATAAAGCACAATACATTGAATACTGAGGGAAATATGATCATTTCTGCAGATATGTGGTCAAACTTAAATATTATACAAATTTTGATAATTGCAGAATATGACAAGTCAGAAATTCATCCTCTGTGGATCATAAATGTGTGTGCCACATGTTCTCCCAGTTCATTCAGTTGTTGCAGAGATATAAAGTAGATGAGTGCAAACCACAGTCATTGATATCCATCCATTGCAGACCATGAATGTCTGTATCAAATATCACGCCAGTCCATCTCAAAATTGGTCAAACATTCCACTCAAAACTAAAACAGGTCACATTCATGGTGGTGCCAGAGGAACCCCAATACCACTCAGTGCTGTCATGTGGAGAGCATTAATGTCAATAGAAGATTTAATAGCAGAGATATATCTCTACCTGTGGTGGCACAGCAGAGCGGTGTTTAGCTTTGTTGTCTCAAAGCAAGACGGTTCTGGGTTTGAGACACAACTGTCTAATTAATACATCAACAAAAACCAACTGACCTCACGAGTGACACACACAGGAGAACATATATATTGGCTGGCCAAACCAACAACATACACAAGGGTTAGACCCAGGAACACTATCAAAATAGGCCTAGTGGGAGGTATTTAAACCTGTCCAATCTTTTGGCTGAACCACTCCCATCCATGGACCAGGAAACATGGTAACTCAAAAGAAAATGTACACATATTAACAATACAAAATTAATCAAATGTGCATGCTCATTGATCAATTGTGTATGTCTAATATCAAACAATATTTACCTATAACTTAACCTACACCCAAGTCCATTGCTGGTGGTGGTTTAGGCCCTCACATAGTAAAGACCAGGACTGAGGCCTTCACAGCCTGCAACCCTATTCAGGAATAAGCAGTATAGATAATGGATGGAATGGTTGGATCTCCACATGTACCAAAGTGCTGGACCCACTGTGATACTAGTGCCACAGCACCAGCAACTGGTCAGCATGGAGTTTCTGTTTAGCATGCAGACCTGCCAATGTGAAAGATGTCCTGACATTACTTCACTGAAAAACTGAGCTGCAATTTTACACTAAATTTTCTTAACACAAGTTAAAGTGAATATCAGTACTTAAATTATTCAGTTCCTGCCAACTTGCACACAGAAAGAAAGGCACTTTATTACTCAGCAGGGGAAGAAGCAGCTACCCATGCTCCTCACTTGCCACATTCAGTAGTCTATATTATTAGTGTCAGGGGCATGTCTGCTGTAGAACCAGCCTGTGCCTTAGTGCACATAAAAGACTGACAACCCATCTAAAGGCATGTGAAAGCTACTGGTTTTATACAAACCCCATCTACTTTTTGCACAATTTGTAAATTTTATTTTAAATGGATAAAATGGGAATTTTTGTCCACCAGTCTCAACTCAGTAATCCATAATAACAAAGTAAAATGTTTTTAGAATTTAAAATATTAATAAAAAAAAAACAGCAACTGAAATCTCTCATTTCCAAAAGCATCCAGATCATTTACTGTGACACTCCAGACTGTGGTCAGGTGCATCCTGTTTGCCTTAATTATCCTTGAGATGTGTCTGGAACTTGATTGGAGTCCACCGGTGGCAAATTGAATTGATTGGACAGAGTATAGAAAGGCACAGACTGAATCTCATAATGTCCCACAATTCACACTGAGCAGCAGGACAGAAGTCAACCAAAGTCAAACTTGCATTTGCACTTGGTGCGTTTGATTGCAATTTTACCTCTTGTTAGGTGATGGCTTTCAGCAATCACTGTATTGTTATTCCACTCCTTTAAAATCGTGGCCACTATTATTGTAACAGTTTCTTCCATATGTTTTTTTGACACACTACTAAAACACTAACGGCTAGAAACATTGTTCCAGTTCTAAAATGTTAAGCACGATGAGGAGAACCCCACTGTTACTTTTGGTGATGTGTATTGTTGTGGTTTTAGATGATATTTTCAAGATCAAAGATTTTTATTGTCAAATCACTATATGTTCAGGACATACAGAAAATCGAAATACCGTTTCTCTCTCACCTAGTATTGAATGCTATACCATTTAGGAAACTAAAATAGAATAAAAGTAGAGTAAAAATAGACAAAAAAGAATAAGAAAACCAAATCAAAGTGATGAGGATAAAACTAAACGGTAGAACCTAACAGGTTATGACTCAAACCATGTACAATCAGTGACAGTAGTGCAAACAATAACAAGAAGCTTGTCAGATGGTTGTGAGATTGAGATTGTATGGTACAGGCTCCGTACCACACAGTGATGCAGCCAGTGATGACGCTCTCAATGGTGGCCTGGTGGAAGGAGCCTTCTTGGCCAGTGTTGTGGTGTTGTTGATCCAGCTCGCTCTTTCCACTACAGCACCATCGATGGTCAGTGGTGGATGCTTTAGAGGTTTTCTCCTGAAGTCCACAATGCTCTTTTTAGTCTTCCCCACACTGAGGGAGAGGTTGTTGTCCTTACACCCCTGGACCAGTTGGCACACCTCACTCCTGTAGTTGGCCTCATCATTGTTGGTAATGAGGCCAACTACAGTCATGTCATCTGCAAACTTGACAATGTGGTTGGTGCTGTAGGTTGGCACACAGTCGTGGGTCAGCAGTGTGAAGAGCAATGGGCTGAGCACACACCCCTGCGGAGCCCCTGTGCTCAGCGTGATGGTCTTGGAGATGTTGCTGCCGACCCCTACACATTTTGAGGCCTCCCTGTTAGAAAGTCCAGCACCCAGTTGCAGCAAGAGGTTTTGAGTCCCAAGTGTCCAAGTGTTTTTGTGCAAGCTGCTGGGGAATTATTGGGGGGTGGGGGGTGGGGGGGTGCTGGTGTAGTGTTCTGTGTTTCAAAGCAGCCAAAGAAGTCATTAAGGCTATTCAAGCGGAAAGATGTCATTGTCACAGTTTTGAGGTGGGGGTTTATAGCCTGTGAGGGTTTGAATGCTTTACCAAAGACTCTGCACATCTCTAGTGATGCTGAAGTGTCCAGATATTTTCTTGATTAATTGACATTTTGCCTCCATGATTCATTTGTAATAAATTCCTATAGAGCAAAAGATGCAACTGTACTTGAAACATACTTATATTTAAAGTGCTAAAGCTCTGGCATATGTGCAGCTAGAAACATACTGTGTGTATATACACACACACACAAGAAGCTTGAGAAATACCAAGGGCTGAAAGAAGAACTAGAAAAGATGTAGAAGGTGAAGGCACAAGTGGTCCCCATGGTAATAGGAACATTGGGGGCTGTGACCCCCAAACTGGGAGAGTGGCTCCAACAGATCCCAGGAACATCTGAGATCTCTGTCCAGAGGAGTGCAGTCCTAGGAACAGCTAAGATACTGTGCAGGGCCCTCAAGCTCCCAGGTGTCTGGTAGAGGATCCGAGCTTGAAGGAAGAAATGGTGAATGTTTTAGAGGTGAAAAGAATGTCAGACAGGGTGATCAGTTTGAAGTTGGAAATTGAAGGGGTAATGTTGAATGTAGTCAGTAGTTATGCTCCACAAGTAGGGGGTGAGTTAGAAGAAAAGGAGAGATTCTGGAGTGAGTTAGATGAGGTGATGGAGAGTATTCCCAGAGGGGAGAGAGTGGTGACTGGGGCAGACTTCAACGGGCATGTTGGTGAGGGGAACAAAGGTGATGAGGAGGTGATGGGCAAGTTTGGTGTTAAGGGAAGGAACCTAGAAGGACAGATGGTGGTGGACTTTGCTAAGAGGATGGAAATGGCTGTAGTTAACACCTATTTCTAGAAGAGGGAGGAACATAGAGTTACATATAAGAGTGGAGGTAGGAGTACGCAGGTAGACTACATTCTATGTAGATGAGGCAATCTGAGAGAGATTAGTGACTGCAAAGTGGTGGTAGGAGAAAGTGTAGCTAGACAGCATCAGATGGTGGTGTGTAGGATGACTCTGGTGGTCAGGAAGAAGAGGAGAGGAAAGACAAAAAAGAAGACCAAGTGGTGGAAGTTGCAAAAGAAAGAATGTCATGAGGAATTCAGACAGAAGTTGAGACAGGCTTTGGGTGGTCAGGAAGAACTTCCAGATGACTGGGAAACTACAGCAGAAGTGATCAGGGAGACAGATAGGAAGGTGCTAGGTGTGTCATCTGGAAGGAGGAAAGAAGATAAGGAAACATAGTGGTGGAACCCCCGCTTGTAAGCCTCAGTTTCACTTCATCTTCAATTGATGCATTTGGATACCTGGGCGTCCACATCAGTGAGGACCTCACTTGGACACTTAACACCACACAGCTGGTCAAGAAGGCCCAACGGCGGCTGTACTTCCTGAGGAGGCTGAGGAGGTTTGGCATGTCGCCTAGGAGCCTCAGCAACTTCTACAGCTGCATTGTCAAGAGCATCCTGACCAGCTGCATCACTGTCTGGTATGGCAGCACTACTGCTATGGACCGCAAGTGCCTGCAGAGAGTGGTAAAGACTGGAGAAGATCACCAGGACTCCACTGCCCCCTCTGCAGAGCATTTACCACCACAGGGTGTGTAGGAAAACTGCCTCCATCCTCAAAGACCCCACCCACCTCCACCATGGACTGTTCACACCCCTACCCTCTGGCCAGAGGCTCAGAAGTGTGAAATGCAGGACTTCTAGACTGAAAAACTCTTCATTTCCAACTGCCATCAGACTACTAAACAGCTGACAGGAGTTTACCAGGAACTACTTCATGTAATTCCACCTGTACTGTTTACATTCTCAGTTTGCACATGCATAATTGAACATTCACTGCTGACTTTCTGCACGTACAGCTCCCATGTAGCATACATTCTCTCTGCATTATATTATATTTTTATTATACTTCTTTTATTTGCTGTTTTAAAGTGCCTTAGATTTTGTGTTACTTACAGTATCTACTTTATACTTTCATTGTACAGGGAAACACACTTCCTGACATATGTGCATATGACAATAAACACTTTGACCTTGGATCCTCCTTCCTGTTGCCTTGTAAATTCATGAGAGCTGGTTTAAGTATGTTACAAAAAACAAATTATTGTACATAAAACATGGAAACATGTATTCCTGCCACATTATTAATCCGCCAGGGCAGTTTGGTAGTGCTACAGTAGGCAAAACAATGAGAAAGCTTGAACGTGTTGATCGGGGGTGAAAGCTTTTTGCTTGTCCTTGTTTTCTTAACTCAAGTCCTGAGTCTTCATCACAGTAAAGAAGAAAATGTAAAGGCTAACTACAGTGTACTAATGTTTTGAACATGCAGTAATAGTCACATCAGACTCGTACTAATATCAGCGTCCCTGCAAACATAGAGGCAGACAGCTATAGATAGTGGTAACACAAGCTTTGATGTGTTCTCTCTAAAGGTTGTAGTAAAGTACAAACTGTTCTGTTCACAGCGTAGATATTCTTAAGTTGCCATGGTGACAAAAGCTGCAGCCGATGTGAGACAAGGTAGTTATACATTTCAACTCTTACACTTTACTACCATAAGAGCTTAGTGTCAACAGGCTGGTACATGTGGGTGTGAAAGATTTGCTATGAGGTTTTGTTCTGCCCATCATGCTTTCCACCTGCTGCACTACACAAGTACTGATTGACTGTGGAGGATTTACTGTCAGGTCCTTCTCCTAATATCTAACAAGTCTCCCTTTGGATTCACAGTGAAGTAAAATGCTGTGGATATAGAATTGCCCTGTGTCCTATGAATTATGTTTATGTGCAGCTATTCCCTGTTCAGTGTTCGCAATTATCCTCAATGTGGCACCATCCATTGGCAGGTGGACGTGAGGACTGAGTCACTAAGTGTTGGCATGCCACAGTGCCACAACAGGTTAACATCCAATCACAAAGGTGTCACCATTGATTTTTATCATTTAACGGGACCCTCATCTTTTCTTACCCTTGACCAAGTGGTTTATACTTCACATCCATATTAAACATAATCAGGAGCATCACGTTGACCCTTGGCTATGACTCTTATTCTAGTTCCAGTTGTTACACCTCTCAAACTTTGCATTGAAGCCTAACATCTGCAGAGTTTACAATATTAATGGAGCTTTGCCACTCAAAATTTGTAGCACTTGATTTTAAATAGAAAAATGAAATGAGAATGAGAGTCTTGTGAAATTGTTGGAAATATATATTTGATGGCTACACACATGGTAACATGAAAACTAGAGGTTTACCTCTGGGGCTAGTAGAGCAGCCTTGAGGCACATAGCTGGCAAAGTGGGTCTGACAATTTTATGTGGTTGGACCCAATCAAATGGCTGGATACTTTCTAACTGGCTGTCTGAATTGAAGCGGTCAAGTTGCCAGTAAGGGCACGCTTAGGGTGAGAACAGTGCTACTTAAGGCATAATTACATGCAGTGGTCAAACTAGTCAGTTTGAACTGATACAGAGAAGATCTGGTTTAGCAGTGTGATGCAAAACATTTCCAGCTATTCATTCTCATCATTGAACTCCACATTGCTATGACAACCTTTTGCCTTGTGTATTATTTGTAACTTCTAGCACTGCTTTGTCTGTCTTGCATGATGCGGGATATCGTGTGAACGCTGTGGCCATCCCCGGCTAGGTCCTGCTATGTTTGAACAAAGCTTTGCCGGGAATTTCACACACAGTAGCTCTATGTCTGAACGCCAAACAAGCAACTGCTACATGACTACAGGTAGCCTGCAAATTCATCAGTACCAAACCTGAAAGGGGCTGAAGTCAGAGCAGAACAGAGCCTCTACTGTTAGCTTGAACTCAGACACAGGACCAGCTCTCACACAGTGAATGTTCTGCTCCTGAATGTACTATAATCTACTAACAAATAAAGTGGTTATTTAGTTATGTGCACTGGAAGTAATGCTACTGTACGTTACCACTTTATCCTAGCCTAGTTAGTAGGGCATACTAATGTTAACAGCTTAGATTAAAACAAAAGAAATGAACACCTTGTGAATTTTTTAGATATTATTGCTCATACTTGAGTATTTTAAAATCCAAAACTTGACCTACATACTAGTAATAGAACCTTTGTGTATGCATGTTAATTTCAACATTCATCTTTGCAAAGATGAGCTGTGCAGAGTATGACTCCATCTCTGTTTGTAGAGGCTACTATGCATAATTATCCATACCAATCAAGCTAAATTGGGCAGAAAATTCACAGCAGACACGAGTTGTGATAAGTGAATCCCTGTCAGTTTGTTATAATTAAATAATAGAAGTGAAGTGATGACTCCATGGTGGCAACAGCCTTGCAGCTGGTGCTCATTTATAACTCCTCCCCAGATGGATTCACGTGTCCTATTCACCAACTGTTGCACCCCATGTGTTTGAATTTCTCTCTGCTTTGTCCCAAGACAGTAACGTATCCTCTCTCACACACACACGCATGCTACACGTCCTTGTCTGAGAAACCAAAGATGAGATGAAGTGATCACCTTCAATGTGTATTCATTAGATTCAGTACTTCATATTTTGACTTCAGGGGCCACCTACACAAACTCCTGTGAGCACAGTTACTGTTTTTAGCATTAAGAAAAGTTGGAGACAAAGTTTCTTTTCCACCATATGCCTGAGTTAATGAGCTGAGGTGTGCAAGATGCTCTTCCTGTACAGGAGCTCAGCTCTTGATTGAATTTGCAAACTATATTATTGGAGGATTCAGTGTAAATGTATGTAACTTGATTGCAGTGCTGCCATGTTTTCACAGTATGAACTTCTCCATCAAATAACACACATAAAGCTGCTGCACTATGTGTGGCAGCTTGGGGAGAGGTTTGTGACTCACACTGTTAAAAAGCAGCACTCTCAGGTAGCCTGCTCACTGTATTTCTAATGACAGCATGCAGATCCTGAAGCAGCTGGGCCGAGGATGAGGTAGATTAAAAACAAGTGACAGCACATACAGCTAATTAAAGCTTATTTAGGCTTCTACAACTTCAAATACTGGACAGAGACAAGCTGAAATGTCATCTTTCCATGAAAAATGACAAAGCATATCCTTAATACAGGGACGCAGTTGGAACTGAGTCTAGGCAAGTGACAGGGTGGGACTTCGGTACATTTCAAATGATGAAATGCTTCCTGTGGAGGCTCCACAATCAGGGTGGAAATACACACTGCACTGCAAGGCCACCGTGAACCTCAGAGAGCTCTCACACTCTGCTGTCTGTAGGCGGAACCACTGAGCTGTCAGTCCAGCTGCACTTCCACAGTGTTTTCAGCTCATGGTGATGCAGAGGCTGCATCTGCTTGGAGTTATTTATAGAGTAATATATTAAGCTAAAATTACATTTTTTTTATTCAAAACTAAGAGTATTCCACCCTTGTTATGTGTGTGGATGTACAGCTTTTGCAGCATCGAGTTAAACATCTATGGTTGAAGACAGTTTTTAACGGATACAGTGACCACAGGTCCTTGAGGTCAGGGTCATAGCGGCCTGCTTTTCATGCACTCTGTTAACAAAGCAGGCTAACTGAAAACAGTTGTTCATCCTGAGTTGAGAGGAGCTCCAGGTTTTCATTTCCAGAAACAGAGGTCAGTTTAACTGAGTGAGTTACCGCCGTTAGCTTGCTCTGTGAATTGTTGGGTTACTTGTTAATTCCTGGTTCTTTGATAACAGAGTGAGATGTTTCATTATGGGGATTGCCTTGGAGCAACTGGTGGCCTAGTGTCTTACTCAAAGACACTTTGACATGTAGACTGGACAAGCTGGGGATCGAACCACTGCTGGTTAGGAGACAACCCACTCTACCTCCTGAACCACCTCCCTTTTTCTCAATAGGGAATGCATTACATCACATCACAAGCTGTTGACAGGAAAACAAATTCAAAAACAAATCCAACATGTCTGACATTATGAAAGATATTCTGTGCTGTCCTGCAGCTATTTTTCAAACGTTGTGCTGCCTGCTCTGTACACCTAGTGCCAAATAGCAGTTAAAGCCAAAATAAATCACTTTGCGCTTTCTGGTTAATGCAGCTTAGTGAGGAAATGGGAGTGCTTATTTTGATGCAAGAGATCTCACTGCTAATGCAAACACGGCACAGTCATTGTCACGTGAGGCTGAGATCACACAGGGATCTGAATCACGCTCACAAAACAATTTATTGTGCAGCCTGTGGCGATTCGTATAGTGAAACATTGAGCGAAGTTGGAAAAAGAACTAACCTGCTTGCTGGCAGGTTTTCTTCAGCAAGCCCAGAGTTTCTCCCATGTCACACATTAAGTTATAGAGGTATCCAAAGAAGAGGATAAACATCTGATAGTTTGTTATCCAGGACCTGTTTTTTACTAACATGATGGCTTTTATGCTCAGTCAGTCATCAGTTTAAATACCGGTAGCCTATTAGTGTGGATTAAACCCAGCTCAGAATAAAATCTTTGTAGGTTTATTACCCACTTCTGCAGCACTGTGACTCTGTAGACATGAAGACAGCTGCCAGGTTGTCAATCCCCCCTCGCACTGAAACGCCTACATTACATTACTGTGATCACTGTAAAAAATAAATAAATAAAAAGAAAAACCACAGTGGACAGCTAGCAGCATATTGTGTGTGTGGGGGGGGGCTGGTATTATTTGTGATGTGGGGATGTAAATCTGTTTACACAGTCACACTGTGGGGGCTGTATATCCTCACGAGGACAAAAAAAGCAAGTGCCCAAAATGTAAATCACTACTTTGTAGAGTGATGATGTGGTCTAAGGTTGGGGTTAGGGTAAGGCAAGTAGTGGCTATGGTCAAGGTTAGGGTAAGTCTCCAGGAGATGAACATAAGTCAATCTAATGTCCCTGAAGTGATGGAAACTGTGTGTGTGTGTGTGTGTCCTACTCCTGTCACAAGGGGGGGAAAATCCAATTAACTAACAGTTAGCTTTCAAGAGGAAGTAAAATTGAGAAACATAGGTAAAAATCAGAGAACAGACTAGAATAACAATACAGATGAATGTAGGAGCTACAGTAAATGTGTGAGAACTAGCACTGTTTACCTAGAAGCACCTAAAATAACCTAACCTGTATTCAGTATGGTTATGTTAACCTACATAATAACTAACAGGAATATTTAGCATTAGTAATGTAAAAATGTTTCTACTGTATACTGACCAGCCTATAGAAAACTAAGCGGCCCTCAGAGTGCAGACCTCTGCCATAAAAGCAATGTTCCCATGATATGATTGCTTGACTATGAAAACCTACTAATGGCATTTGATGATGCTGATATTATAATTATTAATTTGAAAGTTATTCAAGAAAAACAATAGACATTGACTCGTTGGTATAGGAGTAAAAAACTTTGGTGAGTGGACCACGGGCAAAATGGTGAAGACGCCACTTCTGCTTGTTCAACAGCTGCTTGATAAACTGCTCATACAGTGTGCGTTACTGGCTGATTGTTGCACTGTGGCGTGATCCTTCATGAGAAACATTAACTCTCAGCTTCTCTGCAGGCTCTGTATTGATTGAAAATGACTTCAACAAGCTGAGTACAGCAAAGAAACATCAAAATTACACTTGAAGAGTCAGTTTGTTGGAGTTGATCACTGGCCAAAGTTAATGTTCAGTTCATGTAACAGTTGCTATAGGTAAAACTTTAAAATGTTTGTATAATTAACTTACCAAGCCCTCATTTGAAACATTCATTAGCATCAAGTGGTGCCTAGCAGGTAGCTCAGTCCCAGCTCCACGCTGGAGATGTGTGGGTAGAGCTGTTTACTTCTGTGAAAAGTCGTATTATGTCTACAAGGAATGCCATTTTGTTTTCACAACAAGCTCACTGGCTTGAGCTATGGTTTTTCTCTGATCAACACAACAAGCTGTCGAGCTGTTTTACATGAACACGCAATAATTATTTTATTTAAAATAACCTAACCTGCTTTCTTGGGATTATCACAGGACAGCAGGTGGACACCAAATGACTCCAGTGAAATGGGACCTGAGCAGAACTGGGTGATATTGGTAAAATTAAATAACTTTAACAAGCACGTGTAGTAATTCAGTGAGTGTGGCGAACAAACAGAGGCATTACTGAAGCAGCAAATGGCTGATTTCAGAGCACTGTAGCACTTTACTGCTTTAAAGCATCAAAGAGCATGAAAAAGCATATTTCAGAGAAAATGGTTGCATCTTGTTGTGTTACACTATAGGTTTGCACAGAGATGAACAAACAACATATAATGTGCTCATTTGTTAGCTTTTGATGGGTCGATAGGCAGATTTGATTACTCCTGAACAGAGTTATGCTAGCTGGTTCTGTAATCTTTATGCTAAGATAAGTAAAGTGAATAAGTGTATTTCTGAAAAGCATCATCATGTTGATTGGCACTTTCTTAAAGCAGCAGATGGCATCTCCTAATATGTTTCTTGGGTTTGTCTTTATTTGCTTCTTTTTCAGTTCTAGTCCAAACAAAGTTTCAGGCAGACACTAGTTCATTCATCAGGTCTTCAGGTTGGGTGTCATGTCGACTTGACAACTTTATTTTCAACCACTATCTTCCCCAGAAAGCTTGTATCCCTATTATCTGGGTTTAAATCTAGATTAAAAGGAATTGTTGGTAAATTCAGCCCAACTTTGTTCTTTTGACGCATGAGATTTCACCTAAAATTCTTCCCCTGTGCAGCTTAAATGATGAGGCATGTCCTTGTGCTGTCTAATTCCCAAACTTGACTTCTTATTCTCAGTGAAAGGGCAGGAGGGCCAGAAAGATAATTCCTGCATTCACAGGGGAAGATTAACAACCTCTCTGAGGGCTCGACTGTAGCTTGTCAGTCAGGCAACTCACTGCTCCTTTTCACTGCTTTGTTCTTTGAGCTGATGCAGAGGGCATCTCTTCATGTCCATCACTTGCAACTCCTTCAGAATATCTGCGCTGAAGTGCTCCAAGGGAAAGAATTGAGAATGAGGGGAAAAAACACAATTGTAAGATGAAAGAAAGGGATAGTTGTCATTCATCTCACGATTGCAATGCTCCACAAGTATAAGAAGCAGTGCTTTTATATGGGAAAGCAAGGCAAAGATAAGGAAATTACATTTGCTATACAACCATTTGTATCAGTCACAAGATAATGAAGGAAAGTTCTATTCACATTATCACCCTCTGCAGACTTATCATGGGCAAACTGCAAATTTATCCTGAAAGCCTGTATCACGCGCATTAATTATTTGTCAGATATACAATGTGGAACTAATGCAAGCAAGTTTTCCCTTCTTCCACTCTTTACCCTTCTGAAAAATCAAATGGCAAACTAAACCGAGTAAGTCTTCATTTGAGCCCAGTACTCCCATTTGGTAAATTGACATTATGTGTCAGCGGTGCATTGACTGAAGCAGGTCGGAAAACTGAATGACACTCAGTTACAGTTTGAAACTGCTGCACAAGGTGGTGTTTTGTAAAAAGGATTAGCTAAATTCAATCTGTTCTTCATTCTGTGTGCTGCACACATACACCCTGCAGATCCTGGTGAGCTGTTTCTTTCCTGCTGCCACGTCCACTATTACACAGCAGGCAGGAAGTCAACAGCAGTGGCATTTACAGAAAGAAAAGTATTGTATAATTTTAGGTCTCAGATATTTTTACTTTCACTAGCAGCAGATGTCCACAGGAAAAACACTGATGTGGGGAAAAGAGATTCCGTAACACTTGGCAAGTTTTGACGTGGAGGTATAAAAGCCAGAATAAACACTATAACTTTGTTTATTATTCGAACCGGACAGTGTGTGTGAAACTCAAGGCTGTGCATCTTCAGCTCATCTTGTCAAATGAATTGTTAACTGGTTATAAGGTTAAATTTTGCTCCCATCATATTTACCTATGCTGCCCAGCCTAGTAGCTGGCTGTGGTTTTAGATATCAATACTAATCCTATGCATATATGTTCCAGAGAAAACTTTCTGGACACCTTGAGGGCTCAGGAAAATAAGTGGTCACATCAAAAAGCGCACAGTGGATGCCAGTGGAAACATCCATGAAAACTGGAGGTGCTTTCTCTCAGATATTACACTTGAACCAGAGCAACACATAAAGCACTAGAGGTGACAGATTATCAATAACTCTATTATATGACTTGTCCGTGGACATAACAGAAAACTCTGCCACTGTGTCACGTCACAGCACTCTGAAAACATCATTTGTTGTTAGTTCCTTCTACAGCTGCCAATCCAAACAGATGGCTCAGGATACATTCACGCTTTGTGTTAGCTGCCTGGGTGAACATGTTAAAATGTATTGTTTTCTGTCAAGACAGGGTGAGACGTTCTGGTGCAGGTGCCAAAGTGGCAGGTGTTGTTTCAGGCACCAGGGCTCTGATGTGTGTAGACAGTGGTAGGTGCAGGTACAGTCCACATGCTCTTCACGTTCTATTTACATAAAGGCTTAAAAGAAAAAGCAAACAAAATGGCCCCTTTTATAAAAGGGTGGGCTTATGGCTAAGTGTCATCAAAAAATAGTATCATACAGCTAGTATAAATGTACGTACATTTGTTTGTCTTGGTCTCTTCTTGAGATTTGTTGATTTTAAGAACAATATAGAACAACGCCAGCCTTATCCTTTAACAAGAAGTAAACATGATTCCCAAGAACTGTTTTGGTAATAAACAACCAGTCACCAAGTTTAAGATTTAGTTAATGAGGTACAACATTTAGTGATTTAAATCAGTTAACCATGAGATACTGGGTCAATTTTGGGTGAAAAGGTCAAACACTTGGTCTATAGAACAACTTTACTACAAGACCAACACATCTCAGCTTGTGGCCTTTGTCAAGGTCTGTTAAAGGCACATTCCAGAGTCATTTAAGTAGAATGGATGTAGAAATGAAATATAAAATAAACGCATACATGTCAGCTAATAATAATCACCTTTATTTGGCCAAGTGTGTTACACACAAGGAATTTGTTTCCAGTACAGAACCAAGGCAGCCATCTGCGGTGCCAACTCACCCTGATGGCTCTAACCATCGGGGGCAACGGGGGGGGTTCAATGTCTTGCCCAAGGACACTTTGACATGTGGACTGCAGGCACCGAGATTCAAACCTCCGGTTGGGAGACAACTTCTCTACCCACTGAACCACAGTCGCCCCCAGCTAATATGAAAACATGCACTGATGTGGGTTGGGTGTGGTCATGTGGTTACAGGCCAATCACATTCTCAAAGTGGTAAAGAGGCAAAAGGTGTGTCACAGATGACACCACAAGTGATCAGCATGTTAGAGAACGTACACCTCTACTGGTAGGTTACACTCGTAAACCAACTTTCACAAAATACCACAGGCTTCCCCAAGCAACAAATCAGTTCAGTTCAGTTTTATTTGTGTAGCACTAAATCACAACAAATGTCGTCCCAGGACACTTTACAAAGTAAGGTCTAGACCTTACTGTTATTAATATTGTAAATGGAAAAACCCAACAAATCATAACAAAAAAAATAGGGGACCACAACAAAATATAAAAAAATTGGAGCTACAATACAACATATGAAATAAAGAGGAGAAAAAGGGTATAATAAATATAATAAATATAATTAAATATAATCGAGTGTAGACAAGGAAACAATGGAAAACATAAATATAAAATTTGTTAATATCTAGTACCTGTAAATAAACTCTGAAGGTAAAATATTTCTTAGAAATGAGATGCACCTTTTGCCTCTACCAATGTGAGAATGTGATTGGCCTGTACCCACTTCAGTGCATGTTTTCATTGACTGACATGTATATGGTTGTTTCTGATTGATTGTATACATTTCTTTTCCACTTTTCTCATCAATTCTTCTCAATCAGAATCAGCTTCAATGGCCATGTGTGTTGGACACAGGAGGAATTTGACTCTGGTACAGTGTCCTTCCATAAGGCAACGAGCAAACAAGATAAAAAAGAGAGAACAAGAAAAGGAACGTGCCTTAGGAAAATAAAAATCAAGTACTTCTAAATATAAAATATATGTGTATATAGAGACAGTTTAGATTCACATTTCCAGATAGATATATACAAAGGTATATTTAGAGGTGTTGCACTGAGGGTTGTCATTCTGGCCATTCTGTCACACAGTCACGGGTTAAGTGTCCATCAGAGTGACAGCCCAGGGGAAGAAACTGTCCTTGTGTCTGGTTGTTTTGGTGCACAGTGACCTCTAGCACCGCCCATGGGGGAGGAGTTCAAACAGATTGTGTCCGGGGTGTGAGGGGTCTTCTCTGCCCTCATTTTGACCTGTGTGGTGCACAGGTCTTCCATGGAGGACCTTAAATGACTCTTGATGTCTTTAACAGACCCCGACAAAGGCTGCAAGCTGAAACACATTGATCTTGCGACAAGGTTGTTCTATACACTGCAAGTGTTACTGCAGTTTTGACCTTTTCAGTTTATTTTTCCTCATCTTTGCACCTTGACAGTGGGTGAAGTTGTGCCAGACATTTTAGCTTTGCCTCAATTTTGGGTGAAGTCAGCAATTTTGATGTAGTGTTCCCAACTGAAACAACAAAGCAGCTCTGATTTCACTGATGACTGGCCGTGTCTCTGTAGCTGCAATGGTTTATGGACATTTTTGTACTTTCAGCATCAGAAAAAGATGATTTCTCAGAGCCACAGTTGAAGATATTCATCTGTCTCTAGTACTGTTCTTCATTCCTGAGACCCCTCCTGCATTTTATGCTGGTTAATATTGAGGATATCAGTAAAATAAAATATTACAATAGAAATGTACCTCAGGGAGAATGTTTCAGTCGCCAGCGGCTGCTCTCACTTTACAGCTCTGTGCACACATCTCAGAAATAACAGCCAAAGGAAGGAGAGAAAGGTGGTCACACAAATTCACAAGGAACATTTTACTTTGTCTCCCTATGAAGTGTTTGTAACTATACAATGGTTTATAAGACACCATAATGTAGTTTCAGGCAGCTTTAAGTGCTTAATAATATAAAGTGTTTGTCAACAATTATACCTCTCCTTTAAAGACGTATATTATTACAGTTGTCATGCAGTGTGCATTGCATTACAACTAGAATGCTTCCTGTGGAGTAAATGCCCACAGGAGGAGTTATAGTTGTTAACAAATAACAACTGCATTTGAAATGATTATATATGTATAAGCATGCTAAATATGGGGACTGTCACATGTATTTGACGATGTGTGTTTTGCATTGTGGTGATGTAACTCAGAGGCAGATGTGCCCAGAGCTGCACACAGTGTCAAAACAATCCCTTCTCCTAGACAATGCCCTCAGACTGCAGGCTTGTGGATAGCAACACTGCCATCTGCTGCCTCCATGCTGACGCCTGCTGGGATGCCACCAGCTTCATTTCCAGACCTCCATATATAAAGAGCCTCCCTGAATCAGAGCATGAGGACATTATTTTATTAAGAGTTTATGTTAAGGTGCTTAATAAATGGTAATTAACAATGCAGATTAGCCTGACATCCCCTTCCTGTTCCCTCTTGCTCTGTTTCTTTTTTATTTTATTTTTTTTTTTTTGCCATGCAGGCTCAGGGGCTCCCGTGATGCTGAGCAGCAGCCATAGCTCATTGCAGCTGAGAAATGAACCCGTGCACCAGTAATCTTCCCTCAGCTCCATCATTGAGTCACTGCGAGGCTTCCCAAGGCATTTCTATGGAACAAAGTTTGCTTTCTGGTGCAATATGTTCAATATCAGTCTGCTGTATAGCGTTAAATTAGTTTTAATCCTGGAGGCTGTGAGTTTTAGATGAAAGGTTAAAGTCCGCCTTTAGTGAAGTGCTTCACGAGGATGTCAATTCCCAAATCCCTAATGCATGACAAAGCTCCTGCTGCCGTCATTTGCCTCTAAAACCTAGAAACCCATTCAGTTAAATGCTGCAAACTCGGGACTTTGATTAATGACAGGACTTTTTGTCCTTAAATTTTTGTCTTCATTTATGACTGTCTTACTGAATCTCTTGGGCCGAGGCAAAGCAGGTGGAGTTTAGAAAAAGTACAGTATATAGATGAAATAATTCATAATAGCAGGATAGTGTGATTTTATCAAAGTAACGGTGTGGAGTGTAAAATAAATGGGTTAATAATCAGATTGCCTTTAGATTTAACTGTGAAACTTCTATGGGGTCAGAATATATCTCAAAGAAGAAGCACTAGTATAACTAACAAATATAAATATTAAACGGTATGAAATTCTACAAAGTTACAGCAGGACTGGCAGATTTTTTTCCAGTTCTGGACAGCAGAATGTTGACATAGCAATTATCACCTTAACAAAGAGTTAGTTGAGTGAACATCTTAGCAAACAGCTGCTCATTAATGCATCCAGCAGTCATCCAGCCAAGTGATGACGCCCCGGGATCTCCGCTGGTTGCCTGACAATAGCGCCCGGTGGTTTTTAGACTTTTTGCAGGGATTAAAGAAACAAAATATATTAATTAGTGGGTGTTTGTGGTGCTATTTGCCAAGCCGACTTTGTGCAAAGCTAATCTACCCAGCTGCTGCCTGTTGACTGACTGACAGTGCACAGTTGTATAAATCTCTGCACCTGATTTCTGCAGGAAAAACATTGGGCATATTTCCCCAAAATGCATCCTCCTGGGATTGTTCTACAGACATTCCTGTGAGGTTAGCAAGGCAGCGAATGTGTACTTAAAGTCTAGACAGCAACTGTAGCTAGATGATGACAGAACATGAGGGACAGTGATGCAGCAAAGGTCCCTGGTCATATTCAGATCTTTGGTGTTGCTGCTCCTAGATACCATCTTGACTACTCAGACACTGGGACACTTGTTGCAGTTAAAAAATGGGTTCTTTTAGGAAATGAAAGTTAAGATCACTGCAGTGTGGATAATGTGCATTGTCTTAATTAACAGATGTCTCATGTTATTCCAAGCTGCTGCTTCACCTACGGGCCCTCTACTTAGTGTGCAGAATTAGTTCATACATTTCTGACCTGAGGAGGATGACGGCGAGCAGTAATCCCAGGCTACAGGTCTAAAACATTCCCTTACAAAGGTATCAGTTACATAATCAGTGCTGCATTTAATTCCCCTACAGATTGTGGGTTCTGCTCCCAGTCCACTCTGTAGATTTACACATCAACTGTGTGAAAATGTCCACCTTTTTCTCAGCCTAGTCTCACTACTGATAAGACCTCAGTATCACATTATACCAGACAGGATACTGCTCCAGCCTTTCGCCAGACTTCGTTTTCCATCCTCTGTTAGCTGAATGTGACTGCACCAGGCTGCTGTGCTGTCAATTATTCCCACTCTCTTTGTCTGGCTAGGCCTGAAGCACTGGCTCTGGCAGTGCAAACAGACAGCCCCTGTCCAGCCTCCACTGTCTGCTGACTGTCACACTGGTTCCTTTCTGACACTCTAAATGACTTGTGGTGTAGATGTTTGTTTTGTTCACCCTTAACTTGCACCTTTTCTGTTGATGTAATCAGTCATTTAGCAGTAATTAAGGTGAAGTAGTGTACTGTACATACTATACTCTATGTTAACTGACAATCTATTAGACTAGAAACAGTTGTAACAAGCATTTCTTTCTTTCTTTCCCTCTACCTTCAGGCTACTTTTCCTTCTCTCATGCCTCACCTCATCAGTTCCTAGGGCAGTCTGAGCTTGTTATAAAGGATGTAGCTGTCTCCCAGACCTGAAATACAGCAGCTGCCTGAAGAGAAATTTCTCCACTGCTCTCATCGACTTCCCATTCAATACAGTGTTTGGATCTGTCCAGGATCCCTCTGCCAGAACTCCCTTTAGAGCACTTGAAGTCTGAAGTGAAGAAAGAGAAAAACATCTCTTCTGTGGCTGGCAGAACTTTCATCAACTTCCAGAGTTTACAGAGGCTGGACCAGGTCCCTGTCCCAGGGGAAGACTTCTTTCTGGGCATGGGTGCTGTCACAAGGTCTTGGCTCCCAGCTACCTCGCTGTCTCAGAAAGCAGAACTTTTGTGAACCTGGAAGGCGTCATCCAATGTGTCACGTCCAGAGCTGTGAGCAGCATGTTTTGCACCAGAGGAGCAAATGGGGCTGGAGGCTTACTGTGATAATTAGGAGTCGCTCATTAATAAGACAGAATAATGAAGGGGTTGAACTTAACACCACTTCCTTTGAGAGTCTATTAGTGCTCTCTGAATATTTTAGGCCAATGAATTTAATTACAAATAGTGTATTAATATTTCTTCATGTTGAAGCCTCAGTAATGGTGAGGTCATTGATGGAATTCCCAGTTAATTACAGGTGGCTGAGTTTAGATTTATACAGTCAGAACAGTTTTCTGGTCAGATCACATCTCTGCATCACACGGGAATTAAAAGGAGATGCTGAGAGAGAGAGAGATCAATAAAGTCTCTCTGGTGATTAAGCTTTGTGCTGTAGTGGCAGTGCATGTTTCCTCATAAAGCTTTTGTATTTTCTGTCAGCATAACAGAACTGAGAGCTTGTGACGGTAGCATCACTTTTCCTTTCAGGAGCCCAGACTGGAGAGAATTGGGGCTCTGGATTCAGAAGACAGCAGCTTGGTTTGGTTCCTTTAATGCTGCAGCTTCAGGACCATGTGTCTGAGATGCAACAAAAAGAAGACTCGAGAGACACAGTAGGACATTGTCTGCAGCTGGGATTTGATCATTAGTACAAGTACCTTTGATCATTCTCTTACCTGGTGAGCCATATGCAGCACACATTAATGAAAGGATTATCCTATTTCTATGGCAGGTCATGATAACTGAACTGAAAACTTGGCTGTGTCTTCCTGTGCCTCAGCATGTGCACAGGGTTTTTGGTGCCCTGAGAAGCAGCCCTTCAGGAAAAAACTAACCAGCTATAATCCAGCTTCTGACTAAAATGTGTGATTCTTCCACACATATATTGAATTGAACATTGCAATTCACATCTGGTGACAGGATAGGCCTATGGTGTGATCTTGTGTATTCTCAACATTGCTCATATTTTGCCCTTCCGTCAACCTCAGGGCTTCAGGGATCGTCCCCCCCCCCAGTCCCCAAGGCCATTGATATGTGGGACCTTGTATGTGTCGCAGCCTGCCTGCAACCTGTTCTCCACTGGTGAGCACTCTAATAAGCTGCATCGATTGTATATTCCTGGTGCAGTACCAGACTGCGTGGTGTAGGCAGGGAAGGTGATGTGTCTGAGGTCTGAGTGAGATTTATGCTACAACCTGGTAGCAGGAAGCAAGATATTGGAGCTTTACCTACACCTCTCATCCGCACGCTGCTGAGCCCAGGTTATCCTTATATCTGTGCTGGTGATCAGTTCTTGATTACAAGAGCCTCCTCCAACAAATAGGATCACAAAGTAATCATCACAGGCCCAGTCTTTCAAAATAAAACTGAAGTTCAAATAAGCACACTTATTGAGCTTTGACAGAGTTTGGGAGCATGTGATTGGTTGAAGGGGGCAGTGGGGGGGGAGACTACAAAACTAGAAAAAAAAATTTTTTATAAACATCTATTCAAACATAGAAATGCACCACGAGGAATAAAATGAAAGTATTTCATAATGAGTTGAAGTATTTTGCACTTTCTTAGATCAGTTACATGCTGACTTAATGTCTTAAATACTGGTTGTTCTGCGATTATAAACAGTTAACACATAGTAAATAGCTGTTACAGCAGAACTAGTCTTGGTACAAATGCTGTATATCAGCACTTAAAATATTCTTACTGCTACATATGGGGGCGTAGTGTGAAACAATACCTGCAAAACAGCTGGAGTCTGTACCCACAATGCTTTTCTACATCTGGGAGAGTGACCCGCTCTGTTCTCAGCATCCTGTGTAATTTTGATCTTCTCATCTCAGAGTCAGAACAAAAGGCAAAACATTTACTAGATTCAAATTTTATTTCTTTAATACATGCAAATTATTTGGGATGTACAGAAGACAGGTGGATCAATAATGGACAAGATGTCCAGAGTTCACCCAGGGAGCAGATTGGCCAGCGACAGACCTGTGACCTCACTTCAGCCAGATGTGTTTGTCCCCAATGTCTGCATTATAACCAGGGGCATACAACTTCCCAGGCAGCTGCATGGACAAAAAAACAAAACGATGACTAATAAAAGACTGAACGTTGAACCCGTGCAGTTCATTTAATTTTCCAGTAATGCTGGAGAGTTATTTGATCATCACAAAATTACTGTTTTCAGAAATAGTTTGTCACTAAACTTGTCAAATGTTAGATTTGTCTCATGTGAATGTAAGTAGCGTATGTTAAGGTGTTTTTATGATCAGACAGTGTTTGCTTTTCCCATAAAATACACTATAGAAGCTCTGTGACATCAGTGCTGCAAACAGTCATCCATGATTTGACTCTGTCAACTTGAATGTTCTAATGCTGCATTTCCACTATTGGAAGCTAACGAGCGGTGCACCCCCGTACTTCCCATCACCAACCATAGCCTCTCAGTCGGTCTCTGTTTAGAGGAGGGAGGGGCTGTTCCCTTCTCACACACGCTGCGTGTAATTGTAATGCTTGAGGTGTGAAGACGTGGACATTTAACCAGGCACCAGCAACTGCTCTGTGCACATGTACCCCCCCAACCCCCCACATTCCTGGTATTTGATTTCAGTACTACCTCCTGAGGGGTGCTGAAATTTATCTCCCGGACATTACCTCCAAAGCAGGCTGAGTGTAGTGAAACAAACGCAGAACCAGTGACAAGTTAGTCGGCATGTTACGTTTCAGTAGGTTCCTATAATTGAAAAACCCCTTAAGTGAAACTGTGCCACCATATGTCACAATTTCTCATTCTCTCCACTCAGATCCAGGCTCACAGCAGAATGTCAGGTCACATCCTCCTGTAGAATTACACAGCCTGATTATTAGGCAGGGGAGACTAAAATGTCTCCAGTCAATAAACAGAAAGGTCAGACACAAATGTTTCTCTGTGAGACTGATGATACTAAAACCCCTGGCAGAAAATTCCACATCTAGCATTTGCGTTCTTGTAACTACAAGTCATTCAATATTTCAGCAGAAGAAAATGAGTTCAATCACGCTCATGGTGGCACATGGGCTTCACATGGGAGAAGGCAGAGAAATGATTAAATAGAATGCAGAAAGAACAGTGAGGATTAAATGAAGGCAGCAGCGTTCCTAGCTTTGATTTAGTAGGTTTTAATAAAATGCTCAACACAAGCCCATGTGACTTGTCCTCGGATAAGAAAACTAAACAAAACTCTTCCTGCTGTAACGTAACTGAACACAACACAGAGAGCCAATAGTAGCAACCAGCAGTAACAACTCACTGGGGGAGGTCTCAGGCTGATCTGCAGGATCTAATATATTGGCTCATATTAAATGATCATAGACACTGTACATCTGTATTTGTGTCGCCCATTAAGTAACAAGACAGCAGCAGTACTGTTTGTAATTGACAAACATATAATGTATACAGTATATCACAGAAGTGAGTACACCCCCTCACATTTTGTAAATATTTACGTACATCTTTTCATGTGACAACACTGACGAAATGACACTTGGCTACAATGTAAAGTAGTGAGTCTACAGCTTGTATAACAGTGTAAATGTGCTGTCCCCTCAAAATAACGCAACACACAGCCATTAATGTCTAAACTGCTGGCAACAAAAATGAGTACACCCCTAAGTGATAATGGCCAAATGGGGCCCAAAGTGTCAATATTTTGTGTGGCCACCATTATTTTCCAGCACTGCCTTAACCCTCTTGGGCAGCGGTTTAACAGGACAGGTTCCACTCAGAACAGGCCTCGCTGTGGTCGACCAAGAAAGTTGTGTGCCTGTGCTAAGCGTCATATCCAGAGGATGGCTTTGGGAAATAGGCGTATGAGTGCTGCCAGCATTGCTGCAGAGGTTGAAGGGGTGGGGGGTCAGCCTGTCAGTGCTCAGACCATACGCCGCACGCTGCATCAAATTGGTCTGCAAGGTTGTCGTCCCAGAAGGAAGCCTCTTCTAAAGATGATGCACAAGAAAGCTCGCAAACGGTTTGCTGCAGACAAGCAGACTAAGGATATGGATTTCTGGAACCATGTCCTGTGGTCCGATGAGACCAAGATAAACTTATTTGGTTCAGATGGTGTCAAGTGTGTGTGGCGGCAACCAGGTGAAGAGTACAAAGACAAGTGTGTCTTGCCTACAGTCAAGTATGGTGGTGGGAATGTCATGGTCTGGGGCTGCATGAGTGCTGCCGGCACTGGGGAGCTACAGTTCATTGAGGGAACCATGAATGCCAACATGTACTGTGACATACTGAAGCAGAGCATGATTCCTTCCCTTTGGAGACTGGGTCGCAGGGCAGTATTCCAACACGATAACGACCCCAAACACACCTCCAAAATGACCACTGCCTTGTTAAAGAAGCTAAGGGTAAAGGTGATGGACTGGCCAAGCATGTCTCCAGACCTAAACCCTATTGAGCATCTGTGGGGCATCCTGAAACGGAAGGTGGAGGTGCGCAAGGTCTCTAACATCCACCAGCTCCGTGACGTCATCATGGAGGAGTGGAAGAGGATTCCAGTGGCAACCTGTGAAGCTCTGGTGAACTCTATGCCCAAGAGGGTTAAGGCAGTGCTGGAAAATAATGGTGGCCATACAAAATATTGACACTTTGGGCCCCATTTGGCCATTATCACTTAGGGGTGTACTCACTTTTGTTGCCAGCAGTTTAGACATGAATGGCTGTGTGTTGCGTTATTTTGAGGGGACAGCACATTTACACTGTTATACAAGCTGTAGACTCACTACTTTACATTGTAGCCAAGTGTCATTTCTTCAGTGTTGTCACATGAAAAGATATACGTAAATATTTACAAAATGTGAGGGGGTGTACTCACTTCTGTGATATACTGTATATAGACACAATGTTTGTTTGGGGGGGGTGTTGGTAAAATTGAACATCTTGTCTCTACATACCGATTTATAGGCATAGTACAGTTCGTCGCTCTCTAGGGCCCCGATGGTTATCTCTGGCAGAAACTTTGGTATACAAGTCAGGCTTGCCACACTTTGTTTGTCTTCCACACTGTAAAACACGGTGATAATACCACAAAAACATTGAAAGGACTATTGCACACAAAAGACAATCAGAACAAATCTGCATTTTCAGCTCTCAGCACAAGTTTCTGCAGGTACTTTGCATATTCAGCACAAGTATGATAAACAGTGACAGGGGCTGTGAATCTAGAGTTCACATTCCTCAGTCTGAACATGGGTAACGAGGACTCACAGCATCCTCATGTGGTGGTAGGTGGTGTCATCCTGCTCCAACCATGGCCCTTTGTCAAACTTCAAATACTCAATGTCTTCTGCCACCTGCAGCACAGCAAGCAAGAAATGAGTCGTCTACAGTAACAGGTCAGTCAAAACAATGTCCAAAAAGTTACAGATCTGACCTTTTCAACATCCTGGGCTTGGGCTGCATCATAAGCGAGTAGTTCTGATGTTTCACTAAAAGACACACACAAACCTCTGTTCAGGTGAAAACTCAACTTTGATAGCAAATTACAGTGGTCACATACTGTATCTTATATACATCTGTCATTCATAAGGTGACTTTACCTGACCTGGGGCAGGAAAGACTTCTTATAGCTATCCTCAATGCTCTTCAAGTAAGTCAGAGGCACGTTCTGAAGATAGGACTGAGAATACAGAGATTCCGTTTTAATCAGCATCAGTAGTTCATGCTACACTTCAACAGCCTGATGAAAACATCCCACTTTATACCATCTAGGTCCAACACATGTATCCAGTCCTCTGAAGTGGTTATTTGGCTTTGGTTGTTGTTTCAATAGAATGCCCTCTACTGAGAGTTAATGAGTCAGACTAAAATATCTGACATTACAGGATCCTCCACAGATGAGTGTCCTGTGGTTTCACCGTGTGCCTCACTACCTTGCCACTCTGTTTCAGCTTCTTCTGCACCTCCTCAGCTGGAACGTCTACATAGATGACAAGGTGTGGAGGCAGGAACTCACAGATGCTAATGCCTTTGATCTCATTGTAGTGCTGCACACCTGCAAGCCACAGGATTTTTTTGTCAAACATGTGTAATGTGTGGACTACACATTTTACACATCATAACTAAAGTTTTTCTTTTTATTATTTTAGCAATGTATCTAACTGAAACCAGAGCTGAAACTGGAAAAGCATGTCAATACTTTCGATAGTGTTGAAAAAAGATATAAACGATCTTATATTTTATGGATTGAGCATCTTAATTTTAATGAGAGTTTAAATTAAGATGATTTGTCTCTGTCTTTTTTGTTAGTGACACTGCAATACTCACCCTCTTTCCTGATGTAGCCATGTTTGAACATGGCCTCCAGGAAGACCATGTCACTGAAGGGGGAGCGCTCCAGTATCACACCTTGGCCTTAAACATGGAAGATCAGGAAACACATGGGTAATTATTCATTCTGGCATAAATACACTGATTAACGAATATTTCTGAATCAATCTAATGATATCACAAGGGTTGCAGACTTCAGATGTACAGTGTTTGCTCTGTAAATAATCTAACAGGACAGTGAAGTGCACATCTCAAGCCTGATTCCTTTGTTCGTTGAGCACAGGAAGCTACAGTGAGTCAGTAATACCTGTGGTAAGCAGGTGTTCAATGGCGTCAGAGTACTGAAGCAGCCTCATGTTGTACATCCACAACTGCAGCCTGTAGCTGTTCCCATCAGCAGCTTTGGGGTCTGTGTAGAACTTCTCCAGACTGCACAACCCATTGAAGGCAACAGGGAGTGGCTCCTTCTCTCCGGTCATCTTGTCCATGTAGAAGGTATCAGGCTCGGGCATATAGAGCATCCCTGTAAATACCAAATAATAAGCTACTGTATGCCCCACAAATCCTACCCACATTGGCTTTCCATAGAAATATCAGCTCAGTCAAACAATGTGTTTATAGGTGCACCATAATCCAATTGTTTAGCTCCCACTAAGCTCCCACTAAGATAGCAGCATATTTCACAAAATGTCATATTATGCCTGTAATGCAGTTATGTCCATAACAGAGCAAGAAAAATGAATTGGCTGGCTGATATCAGACAATATTAGCTTATCATAGATATAAAGAGAAGGATCCCCTGCAGTCAGATAGTTACCCAGCCTGTCTGCCAGTTTCTGGGCCAGGGCTCCTTTCCCTGAGGCCAAGTTGCCATCCACAGAGAAGATTTTACTGTTCTGCTTCAACCGCGGCGTCGTTCGCTCACCCATCACATAGGACAACCAGCCATACTTTAGGCTTCTCACTGAACTTGTGTGGACATTTGCCTGAAAAACAAAAACCATATTGTTTAATTGATAACATGGGATTAATACATCCCAGACTGAGAGTAACCTACTGTACTAGTGGGCCCCGGAGCAAAGCAACCAACCAAGTACTTCTGCTGTGAAACACTACCCTGCCCCAAGTTTACTGTAGGTTAACTTATGAACAATCAGTGACAAATAATTAGTTAAAAGTCCAAGGCAAACATGGATTTACATTATACACACCATTTGCTGGTTTTTCTTGTGCACCAGAATAAGATTATTCCAATAAATTCTACTTTGATTAAGGTTATAATGTTGAGATTTTATTTGAACTGTATTAGAAAGGGAGTGATTTAACCTTATGGTCATTCTGAAGGTTGTAGTTTGTGGTGCTAATCAATGGCTGTATTCACAAATGTTTCTAATATGCTGTCCATGTCATGTGGGTAGACAACCGGTACCTAACGTTACTTTACTGACAAGTGTACATTTGTCAGCACTTGCAGGTTAGCCCCAATAAAGAACTCAGCACTCTGCTTCTTTGTCCATGTTGTGGTTACACTTGTCTAAATTCAACTAAACGTTGCCTTGGATCCAACATCATTTATCATTCCGGACTAAGTTACCAGCAGACATCTGAAAGAACACGAAAATAACAGCGCCGAATAACAGATACACGTGTGATCAACGGAATGACTAAGTGACTAAACTATGGAGTGCTGAGGTAACTAACAGGGCTAACGACATTTAAAATCATCACATTTTTTGGATGACTCTCACTAGTAACATATCGGAACCAGCTAACAAAACAGCATAGCGGCAAAGAGCTATCTCGACTTTCTCTATCCTGCAATTTTGTAGGGATTTATACGTCTAACTTTACTCCGTAATAATATCTAACTACTTCGATGCACTGGCAGCTTGTTTTGTTGACTTCTTAGCTGTAAACAAAGCAAAGGCTGGCTAGCCTGATGATAACTGTGATGCTAGCCGTCAGGAAGTGAACTTGCCCTTGTGAGTTAGAAGCGTTATGTCGACCAAGAAAAGGGTCCGACTCTGTATGTTCTCTGTCTTTACCTTATGTGCGGTATTCACCACTATGAAAGGACTGACCCGCTGGATCACCCTCAGGGCCATGATTAGCTGCCCTCCAAAAGCCTCCCGACCTGACCCGAAAAATCAGCGTCTTCCGGCGACTGATTTATACGTCAGAGGTAAGGCCTTTGCCAGTCGTGACTCATACAATATACGTGTGAGCTTGCGTAGTCATTTGCCCAAATTTATTATTTAATTCTATTAACAGCAAAGTCTAAATAAAATTGATATATATAA
>NW_018128065.1:210368-233676 GCF_001952655.1 Monopterus albus | reverse complement strand
CAAATTGTTTTGTCTATAAAATGCAGGAAACTAATAAAAAATGCTGATTACAATTCTACAAAGCCATATTTAAATTGCTTGTTTTATCTGATAAGCAGTCAAAAACGCAAAGATATTCATTTTATGACATGGATTGGACAAGATGTAATGTCACATTTTGCTAAAAAAAAAAAAAATGAAACTATTAACCTATCAAAATACTTGGCCATTTTTGTTTCTTACTTGTGCAAGAATGACTGTTATACTCTAATTATTCTTGTACCTGTCTTTGATTCTGATCACAGGCTCCACCTTTCCCCATTTTATACTGCAATCTTCTCCAGCTATCCTTCTAGGTCCACTGGGACTACTACAGTAGCCTATACTATATCCATGCCTGGTGTGTGTGTGTGTGTCTGCCTCTTCACCAGCAGGTGGCTATATTAATTTGTTTTAAATAAGCCACTGATATCAGTATATCCTAAAGTCAAAACTGTTTTCATTGCAGTGTGGCCATCTGTAAGCAAAATGTAGGTGGGAATACAAATTGACCCACTTTTTTAGAGCCCCCTATGTTTTTATCCCCAAGGTTAGCAAGGACAACTAAAAGATGGAGCACTGTCATGGACTGAGCTCGTTAGACAGATGGGATTAGCAATTTTGTTATGTCTGTTTCTCCATAAGAAATATTAAAGTTCATAACATCACACTGACCATCGCATAAAGCAAATTTCTTGTACAAAAAATGTGCTATTAGGAGAAAAATCAAAGTATCTCTGAGGTTTGTATGAGATAGTGTGCAACAGGATTGAAACAGTACTACCCCAGAGGTAACGTCCCCTGATCCCACTGTTTGTGGACCCTGAGTCTACATGATGATCCTCTGTTGTCAGTATAGCCCTAAGTTTAGCATTACATAAAAGGGAGAAGCCTTGAAGTCCAGCAAATCAGTTTAATGTTTTAGTGTTAGGAATGTTCACAAATTGGACTGGAATTTACATAATGTGGGTGTAAACAGTGCTTGGCATCTCATCATGTCTTTGCAGTGCACTAATGAATCAGCAATGGGACAGGTGTGGTGGAGAGGATGTTGATTAGACCTTCATAAGCCGGCTGTTATTGTAACACTGTTGGCCAGTAGGGAATGATCCTCAGACAACCATTATTAATCATCCTGTTCTCTTTTTGGTAATGGTAGTAATAATTTCACACATGCAATCACGTTCTGTTTATGGGCTTATCTTTTCCTGCACTTGCACGTTCCCCTACAGCTACGATCTCATTACATTCACACCTAAATGCTCAAGACTTTACATAACACCTTGTCAGCATATGAGTGTGACTCAAAGGCTGTTTTCTATGTAGTCTAGGAAACCAGCAATGTAAACACGGCTGCCAATCTACTATACAGCTTCATATTTCATAAGGCATCCAGGGTGATCGCCAGTGTTTCAGCTTTGCACAGCCAAGTCTGCATGCACAAACCTACAGGCAGAAATAAATTCAATTTATTCTGAGGGAAAATACCATTAGAAGGGTTTGTCTCTTTGGAAGCATGATTGTTCTCAGCAGATCTCATGGACTGAGATGTGTCACGCAATTGCCAGTTGTAGCTTAATGTTCACTGTGTGAGGTAAAATCAGTTTTTCATCAAAAACATACAGTACGTCGATTGTGCTCTGCAATGTTCACAGCAGTCAGCCAAGTAGCTGTCAAGATTGATTTTGTTTTGGATGGATTGATGGACTGACCGACTTCTTATTGTTGCCAACAAAATGTAAATGTCAGTTACATTTTCCCAGCAGTTGTAGTGTATAAGCAAGGGGAGGGGGTAGAGGTGACCTCAGTGGCTATTGTGGCTCAGGAGCTAGAGCAGGCTGTCTCCTAACCGGAAGATTAGTGGTTTGATTCCTTGCTTGTCCACTCTACATGTCAAAGTGTCTTTGAGGAAGACACTGAACCCCCGGTTGATCCCAATGATATCACTAGGGAGTGAATGGTTGGGAGTGTGAACAGGTGAATGGCCAAATAGTGTGAAAACGCTTTGACTGTGCTACAATGTATAGAAAAGCGCTATACAAGATTAAGGCCATTTACCATTCAGCACATATAGACACATCGTTACAGTACCAATATTTTCCTGTGTGCACATCCTAATATACAAAGGCTCACACCCCCACAGGAACCTGAGTAATTAGTCGACAGTAAAACAGCAATACTTCACATTCATGTCTCACAGCTGGAGCCCTGTGAGGGAAGCTGAGAGCTTTGGCAAATCCGTCTTTGCCAGATTTCCCCTGGTTTTACAGCAGGTTTAATTTCACTCGTCTGCAGTTTGGATCAGTTTCAACAGTGGCAGGCATGGTGGAGGTTTTCCTGCAGTGTTTATTTATCATTAAAACAACTCAAAGCACCTAAAATAGTAGCCCACATTTTCTGTTCTGCGCTCATTTTCTACACCCTCCACCTCACTCTATGTGAGGAGTGGTGTCCTACAGTGAAGCTCCGGCATGGCAAACAACATTTTTATTATTAATAAATATTACAGCATTTTTCAAATCTAACATTGGCAGCAGTGTTTCAAAGTGAAGCTTGATTGATGCCCACTGACAAACACATTGTGTTTAACAGTTTGGGGTCGCAACAACAGCCTTTGAGATTTAACTCAGGTTGTCTAGAGCTGAAATGATTAGTTAGTTAGTTCATTGACAGAATTAAGACTAATGGATTCATTGTCATTTATCAAGCTTTCTGAATTTGTTACCTTGTCTTTACAGCAGACTGAACAATCTGAGAATGTTTCACCATTTTCCGACATTTGATAGACTTGAAGAGTTAGTGAAGAATATAATCAGAAAATTAATAATCAAAGAAAATGAACTACATAATTCCTCAGTATCGAGCCCTAGCAAAATGTTTTGGATGGGTCAAAGTGTTTCCAAAAGGTTTTCTTACATTTTCTCTCCTACTCTATCTGTTGAGTGCTCAACCTGAAGCTGTGTTTTTTATGAGCTGAAGGTATTTTAAAGTAGTCCTCTCAAATACATGTAAGGTTCAACAAAAAGGGGGTAGTGTGTGAACCGCTGTCTAACACTTCATGTCGGTGGTTGAAAAGTAGAAGCTGCTGACTCAGTGTCACTGAGAGGAAGCACACGACTGTACCAACTCATTTGCATTGCCGAGTAATGCAATACCACCCACATTATCTTTCCACTAGTAGTAACAATAAAATACTTGTGTTGCTTTTCCCTACCAATGCAAAATGATCAGATCACAGATATGTGCAACTGTGAATGTCTTTCACTTGTTTTCCCTAAAAGATATATCAAAGCGTAACGATGCTCCATTAGGCAGCCCAAAGCTACCTTAAAGAAATTAAAGTGTGTTTGAGATCTTGGTGTTTAAGAAGTTAATACTTCCTCTTAGGCTCTTATGTAGTGTTGCAGCCACCGCTTCAAATTACAAACCACCAGCAAGGAAATGCACTTTAACACTATGCAATATACATTATATTAAATACAGTTGTATGCAGTATACATATGCTCGGTCTGTACATCCTGCAAAGACTTACTGCCACATTAACTTAAAAAATGCAGCTCTGCTTTACTTTTTTCTAACAGTGAGATATCTGCCTCTGGCTTCACACAGTAGTAACTTCCATACCTAATTACATCACACTACAACTCTTCAGCTATACAACTGCAAATGAACAGAAATCCAGATTCTCACAAGCTGCTTTATGCAACCTGGTGTTCATTTTTATGGAGTTGTGGTTGAGAGTGTAATGGCACAAAGTTACAGCTCACTGCGTTAAAAACTGTCCTGCTGCCTTTGACATGACTCCTCCCTTGCCAGGGGGCAGCAGTCCTGCTTCTTGTCAAGTCTCGGCCTGTTTGAAAAAGACCCCACAGTTCAGAGAGTGCTGAGGGCCAACAGAGTGTTTGACGGTCAGTGCAGGGAATTTTACTTTTTGACCGATTACTTTAACTGCAGCATTAAGCCATATATACACTGTGTTATAGCAAGTAAATCATTTTGTGTCTGATCATCTCAGTTTAAGAATAATGACTTAATGGCTGACAATTATGGCATCATACTAGAAAATTATAAAATACAATCAGAGTTTATCCTTATCTATAGTACCTAAAACTATGACTGAGTATCCTGAGTACTGAGTCATTACGACTAGTCATGTACCATGTATTTGATAAGACGTGAAGTCAAAAACATGAACTAAAAAGTTATCACAGTTTTTTTTTCTCGGTCGTTTTGTGCATTTCTCAAATAATCCTTGCAAAACAATGAAAGGATTTCTGCAAACAGATCATACAAACAGCACCTCACAACCTGCAAAAGTGTGTCACTAGCTCAAAATCCTCAGTGTATCTGTCAATGGTAAATATTTATATCAGTGCCAGCAGATGGCCAGATCCTTGAGTCATTGGCAGTCTAAATGTTTAGTCATGCTGTCAGTATAACAGTGTACTCTGGAAGTATTCTCCGATGTCACCTGTGTCTCAGGTTTGGATGACAGTGACACACGGCTGCACTTCTTCTGCATGGCACATATCAATATGAACAGTACAAACGTTCACATTACCCTGTGTGGGAGATTTACTGTAAAGGATTGGACAGGTTCACGTTTACGCTTTTGCTGTTTTTATTGTCATTGTGATACAGAATAGTGTTTACAGCACTGCATAGCACAAAGAAATGGAAATGGAAACATAGGAAACACCCCCCAATATTTGCACTGGATGGGGAACAATTGTACAGCCACCAATGAAAACACAGTCCACAAGTGTTTCAACATGCTAATGACCTTGACCTCTTCCCCCTTCCTCTGTTCTGCCCCCCTACCTTTTCATCGTACTGTTCATTTCCTTGTTTTTCTCTTGTCAGAAATTGCAATACTGTGTTGTCTATAGATCAATATAGATCAATATATCCTTGCCATTTGAAGGTTTATGACATTTACCTTTAAGCTACTGTGCAGTAGAGACCTGGTTGAACTAAATCCTCACATTCCCCTTCATTAGTTAGAAATGAGCAATTCAACAACTGAGACACATTTGCAAAAACAAGTCTAAAACAAGTCTGTATAGAAATATGTATAACTAGTTCACCCTGTTGCATGTAATGACATCTGCAATGAACTAATGACTACTTGCTTTCCGAGGACAGACTATTCAACAGAGAACCATATAATACATTTTGATCAAAGCAGTTGATAAATGAAACGGCAGAGAGATTGTACACAATGAGCTGCACCAATGTGCCAAAACATCTGTAATTTGCTCAGAACAATGAGAAATTGTTTATATGGTTGTGCACAAGTGACCAGATGAGGTTGAACAAATAGTTTAGAGTTTGATCTGAGAAATGTACTAAAGTGGCAGAGAAGAAGTGAATTATACATAGTCATACTTTTGACTTTTCATTACTGCGATTCATTCATTTCTTCACAGTCATTTTCCTTTTGTAATGTTCACTGCTTCAGCTTTCAGTACTTAATCTGTGAACACAACAGTCCCCATGACAAAACCAAACTGTTCCAATGATGAAAACAATACTGTTAAAAACAGTGTGGTAATAAGTTTGAGGGAAGTTATGCACTGGGTGGGGAACAAAAAGTGAGGTAGTTGGCCTTGTTAAATGGAAACCACTGCTGGGCTGAATAAAACATTGCTCTAAAGTTAGTGTGAGACAAAGACTTTGAGCCTGGTGTTGATGGCCGTGCACTGGTGGCTGTCACACAAGAATGCACCAGGGCCAAATAAACAAGCACACAGAGTAGATTAAACCCATGGGAACAGTTGCACAGTACTCACCAGCAACCACATGCCCAGTCTTTGGCTGTGTTTTTCTTATCATGCTTAATGTTGTGGTCTCTGTCACCCCACACGGCCTATGAGAGGGTGGGTTGGCTATAACTAGCCTTAGGGGTCTGGCCTGAGGTAGATGTCAGACATGAGCAGAAAATACCTTAACTTCATTTTCTTTTTATTAGGCTAAGAGCTCCCAGAAGTGAAGCCACTGTGGTTGCAGTATAGGTCATAAATCCCACCTCCTCCATGTTAGTGGATGGGACATGAGCCGTACTACAAAGTCAAAGTACAACTCAGATACATTTTCCTAGAGGTCACTTCTATGGCTTTTGGTAGATAATATCATGCTGATGTGTACAAGTAGTCATTTTTCTGGTAAGATAGTTGTTTGATGATAAAAAAGAGGTGTATTTCAGTTGATTTGACAGCTTTGATTGGTGGTCTGATGCTGTCACTCCACTTCTGATCTCTACTGTGCAGAATCTGGAGCAAGATGGAAGCTGATGTTTTCCTGATATTTTGGCTTCAGTTTTGCATTTAGGAGGAAAGTGGTGACACCATGTCCATTCGTGTATAGGTTTAGAATGGTTCAGAGACATCCGAATGAATGTGTTGAACAAAACTGTCTAGTGCTTAAATAGATTTAAAGGTAGGGTTTAAGATCCTGGAAAAAATAGCAAAAGGAAGCTCGACTTTGAAAGCAGACAACCGAAGAAATCTCACCCTTTTGTTTTCTCAGTTGTTGTTGTCCTTCAAAAGCCACACCGATGTTAATTCTGGTTTTACTTCTTGCAGCTTCCAACTTCTTTTTAGTTTGAACTTTCTCGAATGCAGTGTTACCTGCCCAGATCTGTGGCCCCAAACCATAGTTGGGGACCTCTGGTTCATGGCTCGTAGCTGATAACTAGCCTTAGACGTCAGGGCTTTTCCAGGAGGGAGAAGTGAAGAGGAGGCCAGCTAACACAGTTCAAAACACAGACTTTATTCTGTCTTAGTAACACAAACACTGCATGTGGTCTTTGGTGGCCAGTTAACTGCATTACAATCCTGTCTATACACTTAAAGCTGACTACTGTTGGTACTTTCCTCACTTGTAGCTGCATGTACAGTAAAAGTCTGTTCCATGCAGCAGAAAATGTCCAGGAATTTAATAGTTACAAGGGCAGTGAGAAAATTCAAAGCAGGACAATTCAAAAAACCTCCAGCAGCGTAAAACCCGAACTACTCAGGCTCAGTACTTCTGTTTACTTGTCAGACAAAACTCACTGACTAATGATGCCTCACTCCTCTATGTCTGCAACAGCTTTCAGACATTCAGTTATCATGCTGGACACTTTGTCCACAGTCTGTAAAAATGAAACCTCCTCACAGTGAGGAGAATGTAACAGTGGCTCTGAACATGTTCTGTTCAGATTAATGATACCTATGGCCTGAGGGAAACAAGTATCTTTTCTCCGAGCCAGAGACATATGAGATGAAAAAAGCTCTACCTCAGGCATCCCTCAGTCATCCAGCTGTCAGACTTTGCTCTGTCAGGCATACATAAACTAGTGAAGTGCCTGATAAAAACATGAATGGCCTTCTCTCCTCTTTTTTTAGATGTTTTACACTTGAGTTTTGTTGCTGTGGTTTGTGTTACAGTTTTTCTGTTTGTTTAGATGCAGCAAACCCTAAATAACCTCCCCCCATCTGTCAAATCATACATGTATACACCTGCTTTCATTACGTTTGTGAAATCATAAATAGACGTTGCAATAATTTGTGTGCAGCATTGAATCAGGATTTTCTACAATGTCACCGTGTCATGATTAAAGAGCTTCCTTTTGTGCTGTCAAGAAACCAGAGTTTAGTGTTTGAACCAGTGACAGACTTCAACCAGAGAATATGAACGTGACAGACAGCTATTATGAGGAAGTAGATGGTGTCCAAGATAAACACTGTTGTTTACAGAGGAAGGATGGGGACAGCTTTTGGTGTGAATGGTCTCCATGGCAACTGTTGGCAACATGCCTCTAGTTGTCACTGATGTGTAGTGAAGTGATAATGTTGAATAAACACCTCTCAAAAACAGTTTAAACAAAAGCTCCCCCTTCCTGAAGGAGCATTTATTGCAGGACTTGTCTGTGACTGTTTAGCTGTAGCTAGTTGTACCTAATAAACTGGCGACTGGGTGTATGGCTTCATGTGTTCAGCTGTGAGCAGCTCCTCTGTCTCTGTCTCACTTTGAAGGACAAAGGTGTCGACCAGCAGCACATTAAGAAATCAGTTTGCATATCGACTCATTTTGCTGCTTTGCCAGTGTGAATGCACAACAAACTGCCTCTTACCTTCTTAGATTATACAGTCAAATGTATGTTGAACTAATTTAACTACTTATATTTAAGTGCTTTTGGTCTTGGCTAAGCTCCTTAGACAGGTGATGGATCCGGTGTTTTTCAACAAGATTTGGCCCAGTGTCACACATCCAAACAGGTGAAGAATTTTTTTGAGGAGAATCAAATTAACACACTGGACTGGCCTGGAAACTCTCCAGATCTAAACCCAATTGAAAATTTGTGGTCTATTTGTAAGCAACAACTCCGTGGGATGGACTGCACAACCATGGAGAAGATGATCCAGGCCCTAATTCAAGTTTGGAACAAGGACCCCAAACTCATCCTAGACTGTTCAAAATTGGTGGATTCGATGCCAAATCGCATCCAGATGCTTCTCAAGAGTCGAGGAGGTCATATCATGTACTGATGTGAGTGTTAGAACATTGTTCATATAAAGAAAATTGAGAAAAACAGATTTTTGTTGTTTTCAGGGTTTGTTTCAATTAATTTGCACAAGGGTGTAGTTTCAATAGTGCTTCCGGTGTTGTGGCAGCGGTTTGAGGAATGCCCCCATGTTTCACCCTGATATAGACTTTAGACAAAGCCAGGTCCATAACAAAATGGTTTTCCAGTTTGAATAAATTCAAACCCACTGAACACTTTGGGGAGGAAACATCACCTACCATGTCTGATCTCACTAATACTCCTGTGGCTGACTGGGAGTAAATCTCTGCAGCCTTTGTCCAAAATCTTTGAATGTCCCTTGGATTGTGTTTGAAAGCTTTATTTTCCATTGATCCATTTTCTTCACCTTATTTGAGGTGGATTCACAGGCAGCAGGTCCAGCAGGTCCAACCAGGTGTCCCTCTCTAGGGAGACACTGAGTCTAGATAAGATGATAGTCTCTCCAGTGTATTCTAGGTCTAGGTCTACTCCTACCTACTGCAGAAAACTGTGTGCAAGTGCACCAAATAGTATTGATTTGATTTGGTTTTTTCCCTGTTTAGTGCACTTTGCACGAAGTGAAATGATAAATAAAAACTATTTATTCACTGAACTTCTAGTGCCTAAAACCTTTAAGCAGTACATTGCACCAGATATTTGAAGTTTGCCATTCAGCTTAAGAAACAGTGGTGGAGCACTGCCTGAATCCTGAAGCTTGGTTATAATGGAAGCTGTTATTAGGGAAGGTACAGTATTTTTAATATTTCCTTCTGTTGTTTGCCAACTAAGAGGAAAATCACAGCCCATTCTGGATGTTACAAAACCAGCAGTCACCGAGTCCAGTCCACCTTAAAACATCTCTGACACACAGTACATACACATTTCCTGAAAACGCCCGTGCAAGAGAAAAGGGAAAAACTCAAGTGACATAATAGTAAGGCGGCGTTGTTTATCCAAAGAAGGAGGGGTGGACATAGGCTGAATTGTGCGCCAAGCTTTTCTTCACGTTCCTCGCCGTCATAAAACAAACCAGCCGCACTGAACATCTGTTTCAACAGGTCCAGCCTTAACGCGAGACAGGTCGGCGACTGCGGACGACTACGGGAGCTGTCAACGCCACCAAGCATCCGCGGAGCCCGGCAGCTTTTTAGCATGGGACTCGGACTGACGGGCTGAATACACGGCGGAGAACCGACTAACATAGTGCGGATGGGAGGAAGCTCAACGTTATCCTAACGTCAAGTCTGTGAGAGCTAGCTAAACCCAGTGGCACCATGTTAGGAAACCCAGGCACTTACGCTAACAAGAAGAGGAAGAAGCCTGTCCTTAAACAGTAAGACTAGTCAGAAACTAACCAAGTTGTGTGACTTGTGAGCTGTTCTCTTTTATATGTGCATTGACGCTGCAGTTTGTGTGTCTGTCGTGCGATATGCGAATCTGTAGAACTAATGCAAATTAGGCTTCACGATGGTCAGTGCGGAATATGTAGGATATAGTTACAACATAGCGAAACCTAACCAACTATGTTTACGCCAGTATTACAGATCCTCATATAACGTTAGAAGATTTGGCTGTCTTTAAAATATATGAATAAATAACTGGGTGATAAACAAAATGTTGCTGAAAATGAATAAAAGCTGAATTAAGGCCGACCGTATCCTTATGTAAACGATCATCAATATGTCAGCTTTATATCTTTAACTCCAAAGCAGAAGTTGTTGGACTAACAAGTGGTACTCGATAGAGTTTCGTGCTGCGTTTTTGTGGTCAGAGTTGTGGCCACCTTTGGGTTTTGCCTTCCACTTTGTGGGACCACCTTAAGAATGTGTCTAGCCCGGATCTGGCATGGATCTTTTGCCCTCTCGCATTAATCACAACGAAGCCGGAGAGTCGGCTGCTGCTCTCACGCGATGCTCAGGGGAGGGCGGGAGCAGAGGGGTGATGGGGGCTCGCGCGCTGCCAGTGTGTTATTGTAATATGATACAGCCTCGCGCTTACGGTGCTGGGATCGGTCTGTGCTGCTGCTGTCCGTATTGTCCTGTTTCCTAATGTGGACCTCGAGTTGAAATGAATTGTGGGTACCCAATTCGCTGTTTTTCCACGCTTCTCTTTCGTCTTGCTAGGTTTTAAATGTTTTTAATCTTTTGTTCTAACAGCAGACAGTGACATCACCAAAACACATAGGCTACATTTATTGAAGCAGTGATGGGAGAAGTACTCAGATCCTCTACCTAAAGGTGCATTCACTAAGATTTTACAGGTTGACTGAGCCCCAGCCCCATTAGAAGCTCTTTACCCAGTTTTGTCAAAGTATGGTCCACCAGTTATCCCCATCTAAAAGTGGTTTGCTAAGGCCAGTGGGACAAAGAGGGCAAGAACCAGGGTTAACATCAGTTTGGCTTTTTGTGAAGTGAAGAAGAAGAAGTCAGAGGCCCTTGATCCAGATGTGGTGGTCTTCCTTCTGGATGTGTTAGCATCTAAAGCGTGTTTGTTCTGGTAACATTAGTGACCCTGTGATTTGGCCTTTTTAATGAAATAATATGATTTGAATTTGGGAGTAAATTGAGCTTTGTGTAATGTTAGTGCTTTGTGTCACATTAGCAGTAACCAGAGTTCTAAATGTACTCAGTTGCCTTCCACCACTGTATTTATTTATACTTCAATTTGACTGCATTCAGAGGGAAATAACTGTTCTTGGTTTGTTTAACAGATATTAGTGGCCTTGATTTATATTCAAAACATTCAGTTAAATTATGAATTTGAACCATCGGATTATGGGCATTTGGCTTGTAAAGGTTATTAATGATTGTTTTGTTACCAAAAGTGGTCGTGGTTTTGTGGTTGTCTCACTAATTGTTTCACTCCTGCATATCTGTAAGGTGCTCATGCATAAATGAAAATATTCTGTCGCTAGCAGTAGAAATCATTTCTAAGGTTGCTGCTGTGCATGTTGAGTAAGTTCCTTAAAGCTGCGCTCATCAATGTATTTATATAAACAGTGGCTCAGATGGCAGTGTAGTGTTGAAAAGGGGCGCCGACAGAGGATTATCATTTCTGTTGTGTCACCTTCAGCTTTATGAATTGTTTTAGTTTTTTTTTTTTCAGGTCTTTGTTTAGTACTTCCACATCAAAGTTTCATACTTACAGTGTGGAACTGGAAATGTGAACCCACACCTTCTGGTCCAACTGTAAACCTTGCCCTTCATCACAGTTAGCTTTAGCTTTAAACTGATTTACAGAAGCACTACAAGTTGTCAGTGCTGTGTAGATATGCCTGCTTACAGTGATCTTTTGGTTCCAAGTGTAAATCCCAAAATAAAAAGGTGGACTGTATGCAAACATCTGTGTTTCTGAAGATGTGGGACTGTGCAGTAAGAACTGGGTTTTCCTGGACGTCCAGCTGGGCTCAGCTGCACAAAAGCACCATTGAGCCTGACTGTAAAAAGCTGTGGTCACTACACAGGGGCATTCCTTGGCAGATCAGGCTATCTGAATTCTCTGTTTTATTATCCAGATGCCCTCAGTCTCCTTTTTGTTCACCCTACTGTCCTATTAACAATACCCTTTTCACATATCCCGTGTACCATTTCTCATTCTTCCAGTCTAACACTAACCATTTTTGCTGTGCAGTCACCGTAGTTTTCATGCATTTAACTACTCAAACACTCAATCATGTACTTAGCTGCAAAAAAATGCACAAGTTTAAAAGTGGCGACCATCATGTTGTCACAAGCTGACGCTTGTACAGCTACTGTAGTCTTTCAAACTGACAACTAAACAAAAAGTGTGAGAGTGATTTGTTGCATTGCTTTTGCTCCTCATACTTGCAGCACTGCATTTCTGATTGCACATTAACAACACAGAAAATTCATCTGGAGCCTGCTGTGTCCTTTCTCAGCCTCAGACAGTATTGTTTTTCAACAGGAGCTAAAGCTTGCTGTGCTAAATACTTTGAAAATATGGGTTAATTATACTGTATAGGTCTCATTAAAGCGCCTCCAGAGAGCACTTTAGTAATGTGTGTGACTCTGTGTAACACTGTGGATTATAACTGGATTATAAATGCTACTGTGCCACTGCATTTATTTTAGGGAGCAGTGGTATCTCCAGTAAGAAGGGATAATTTAACAAAGCAAATATTTTTGCAGAGTAATCTAAAGGGATTCTGAGAAACAAACACACACACACCAGCTTATGTGCTGATAAGAGATGTGGCAGAATGCCAAAACACTCCCAGTGAATACAGTTGCCCTTTGTTCTTTGGCCTTTGATTCATTTTCAGAGTCCTCCTCTTAAACACCAGTTAAATACTTTGTCTAACACTAACAGGAAAAGTGTCACCATCAAAAACATAACAGGAAATAACATCTAAATTATATGTGTGCATAAATAACACTATTACCACCTTAACTAATAATAGCCTAGTTAATCATAACATCCATTGTTTTAGGAAACTGCCTTCCAATGGATGTAATGAAAAGTATGATTGCAGTGAAGCGATATCTGTAAAGGTTAAAACCCACTTTGCATGGATGATATTAAGTCAGCATCCAGCGTGGTTCTCTCCTTTCCCTCTTGGACACCAGACGAGGCTGCTAAAATCATATAAAGTAGTTAGCAGTGGCACTAACTTTACCAGCTGCAACACTGATGAACACAATAAAGCATCAATAATTATAATCCATTCATTTATGGTAACATGATATTTGCCATTCTGCACAAAGTGTACTTTTACTATTGGTACTTTATTTTGATGATACTGTTTTTGTACTTAAGTAACATTTTTGAATGCAAGTCTTGTACAGAGTATTTTTACACTGTGGTATTGCTACTTTTACTTCTGTAAACAGTTGAGTACTTCCATCACCACTGTAGTAAAATAGTGTATGTGCTTCAGGTCGTGTTTAGCATGAGTAAAATGCAAGCCATTCTGTGGCCTGTGCAGACAGGTACTTTATACAGTGGAACCTTGGATCGTGAGTATAGTTCGTTCCGGCAACGTGCTCATATAAAACTAATCAACCTGCGCTTTACCTTTGAAAAGAATTGTGGCTGGCGTGAGGGGCCACTGTTGCAGTACAGATATTGACTATACGAGTGAAGCCCGAGAACCATCGGCTCAGTTGTGACCTACGTCACGTGATGCTCAGCAGACAAAGCGTACGTACTACTCATATTGCGAGACCTCGCTCGTATATCAAACAATATTTATTGCTTGTTTTGCAAAACACTCGCAAACCGGGTTACTCGCTATCCAAGGTTCCACTGTATGGAAAACAGGAATGTATAATTTCTGTGAGATGTGTGTGAGCTGAACAACTGAACAATGTGGCTAAAGCACTCTCTGTGTAGACTCGGTGAAACAGTCCATAGATTCACCCTAATATTGCTAAATACTTTTATGTTGGCCACATGGCTGTGAGGCCCCTTCAGACATAGCAGATTTAGCAGTTTATTGACAGTGATTTCTCAGTTTGTTTCTGCCCTTAATTTTTGTATGCGTTCATGTCCCTTCCTAAATTGGTTTTCTTCTGTATGATGCAACTGTAGAGCAGCATTCATCCAATTTTTTGTGAAGGGAACAGGAGTGGTTTTTCTGACAGCACAAGCAGAGAATAATTGCAGAACACTTTTAATTGCTGCCACGCTACTGTGATACTGGTAGACGGAGCTGCTCTTGTAACCCAGCCATCATACAACAAAATAACATGTACAACATATTATTTTGTGTGAGTCTCCCTTTCTATTTTTGCCTCTGTCTGGAAAGCTCTTGGTAGGCTACAGACAGGCTTTCGTAAACTATCCTATTTCCAGATTGGCTGGCTATGTTTGTATGTATTCAAACGTGTACAGAACAAACTCTTCATACTTTTAGCCATTGATTGTCTTTGAGCAGACAAATGTGTGTCAAACTGTGTACAACATGGGCTGCCTTATATTTGAGACACGAGTGTTTGGGTTTTGCTCTTGAGATCAGGAATCCCAATAGAAATCACTGAATGAGGTAACACATCTTTGTGTCCTATAGGGACTGCCTGCCCTGATGCCTGCAGCTCTACCTCGTGACCCATAGCAAATCAAGGTGCAGAAAATGGTTCTGAGTGCTTTCTCTTGTCTCCAGTAGGCGTTTCTTAGGAGTGAGCTCAGCCCTGCTGGATTTCTGAGAAGGTACAATCACAGGTCTGAGGCCAGCGATCGACTTGAGGCTGTATTCCCTGCAGACAGTTGAGTAGTGGAGGACATATAATGTAACCAAAGTTTCAATAAAGACACAAATTTAGGGAAAGTGAATTCTGCCCTGTACTGAACTTATCATCTTATCATGCTTTGTTCTTTACCTTTTTATTTTCCTGGCAGGAATAAGCTTCCATTTGTTGGCTGGGTTCCTAAAGTTTGTTTAATATAGTGAAGATCATTTGTGAATATGGAGGGTTTGTAGGTGTGCAGTGGAATGACAGCGGTGTCAAATGCCATCCTAGTTGTTCCTTTTCACTGGTTTCACCCAAGTGTAGCATGTGTGTTTGGTTTGCAAGTAATGACATGTATCTCTAGTGAGCCTCGTATAGCCTTGTACTTTGTATTTGAGTATGGGTGGTCAAGGGAAAGTCAAACAGAACAAACAAATCAGCTGTCATGGTAGAAACCGGTTTTCGTTTTGACAAACTACATAAGTAGCCAATGGCATGACTTGTGGTAACTCAGTGTATTTTGCACGCTGATGTCTGTACTGTTTATTCTGATTGTTTCCTTGTCTACAGAGCAACACTGCATTGTTTGAAAAAGCAGTGAGCTTAGTGATGGCTTTTCATCACACCAAACAGACCTGTGCTTTTTTCGTTAGATAAACGATCTGGTACTGTAGTTAGCAGCTGTAAACAATTACTGGTTAAATATTATATATTATAGTTAAAATCTAATCAGATCATAACAATGCTTTGTGCCCTTAGATAAATCTTAAGTGAGACCTTTAGGATTCAGAAATGTTGAATAAGTCATTCTCTAAGTGGATGAACTGACATTAAATCAGGCACCTTAAATGCAATGCAGAGGTGACTGATATCATCAGGGGTTATCAGTGAAGCATAATAATCAAAACTTTATTTATATACATACAGTTCATACAAGTGCAACTTAAAATAGTGAACAACAACAAATTCTAAAAGAAATATAAAACAAAATAAACAAATAAAAGCAATCAAAATCATTTTTAGACTTGCTTTTTTAGACATAAGCAAGTTTTTAAAAAAGGTGCGGGACTATGACTCAAAAAGCAAAATCACCTTGTCTTAGAGCATGTTCACATTATTGCACAAAAAAGGAGCTTGCGCTGCGCATTCCTCGATGGTCAGCACACTGGACAATAGAACACCTGCCTGGTATGGTAGACCCTGGCCTCTATTGATCTGTGCTTTGCTCCTCTGGTGTTACTACCAATTCCTTTCTGGGCCCTGCTCATGTATTGAGCCATGTGCCTGCTCATCTTAGCTACTATGATGCCTGACAGGAGCTTCCATGTTGTGCAGAGGCAGGTTATTGGGCAGCAGGTGGATGGTACTGCTCCCTTCTGAGGGTCCTTCAGGATCAGGACTGTCTGGCCTTCAGTTAACCACTCAGGGTGGGTTCCATCCATTAGTAGCTGGTTCATTTGTCCTGCCAGGTGCTCATGGAGTGAAGTTAGCTTCTTTAACCAGCAGGCGTGGATCATGTCAGGGCCTGAAGTTGTCCAGCTCTTCATACTTGAGACCCTCTGTTGAATGTCTGACATTGTGATGATTACTGGGTCTTGTTCAGGGAGGTTGCTGTGGTCTGCTCTCAGGTCCACCAGCCATTGTTGTCATGTGATGCCTCCTTCTCCCATATGCTCTTCCAGAACTGTTCAGTCTCCACCCTTGGTGGGTCTGCTTTCATGTTATTACCCTGCCACTGAGAGTACACCTTGGATGGCTCAGTGGAGAACATTCAGTTTATTCTCCTGGCTTCAACTTCTCTGGTGTACCTCTGTGAGCCATGGAGGATACTGCTTCTTGTGGCCTATTGTTGAACTCATAGCCAATCATCTCGAGGATCACAGTTATGAGTGAGATACATGCTGTATGTATGTGTGTGTGTGTGTATACATATACTGTATATAATTTTTTGAGAAGACAAGGAGCTGCATTTTGAACCATCTGAAGTTTATTTAATGATTCTTAGGGAGTCATGAAAAGAAAGCATCGAAATAGTCAAACCTGCTGGAAATAAAAACTTTAGCTGGTGTGTTACCAGCAGTTTGTCCTTATTAGTATAATTGGAACACTTTGTATTTATTATAAAATAAATATTGTGCCAGCCTGTAATTTAAGATTTTCTATAGAAATAAGTGGTTTTCAAAGAAGTTGACATTTCTCTGACACTGTCACAAAAAAACAAGATACCAGTGTTTTGTTCCAAGCTAAATTGTTTGTTTGTTGTGAACCCTACTTTTTAATTTAGCAAAGATTAAAGTCTAATTATTGTGTTGGCATTTCAGCACCAACAACTCTCATAAGGCTTTGGCAGCCCTCCTGTACTGTGTATAACATGCTTCATGGGAGCTGTCAACTCACCTGAACAGCAGTGTTTATTAGTGTCGAAGCTGTTTGGAGCATTATTAAACGTTACTATGGCTCATGTTGAATTGGCCTGTGTCATACTGCACCACACAACAGATGTCATGCTCTGGCAGAGCCGGTTAGCCAGGCTGACTGAATCAGTATCCATCCACAGTCAGCATATTTAACACTTCAATAACCAGTTGTATTTTTCTTGTTGCTCCTCAGAAAGAAACTCCTGGAAGGTAATGAAGTTGTTAAATCAAACCCTTCAAAGCGACACCGGGATCGGCTGAATGGGGAGTTGGACCAGCTGACAGAGCTCTTGCCTTTTCCCGAGGATGTTCACTCTCGTCTAGACAAGCTGTCGGTCCTTCGCCTCAGCGTGGGATACCTGAGGGTCAAGAGCTACTTCAGAGGTGAGGGCCATCCTGGTTGTAATTGGTTCCTAAAATGTAATCAAATATCAACGCTGTCTGCATGTATGAGATGTGGCGTAAGCCTCAGTTTTTAAGGCCATTCCTGATAAACCCATCCACCACTGTGTCCTTCATGCCCTTACTGTATACAGTAATGCATTCATCTTCATAAGCACCAAAGAATTAGGACTATATTCATTAGGCTAAGTCATAGCTTGCAAAAAAAGGGTAATGTGAGTTACATAGAATTAAAGCTTGATAAATATGCAAAAGAAAAGTGGAGAGTCTAGGCCGGCACTTACAATCACTAGAACTGGAATTGATCTGAGAGTAACACATGTATCAACGGTACAATTGACAGCCAAGGCAGGAATGAAAAGCATGCAGGAATCTGGTTTTAGGAAACAACACATCCTCAGTGCTTGTAACCTTACTCCACCCGCTCTGCAAGCAACACCTGCACTTCAAAAAAAAAAAAGCTGAATTGTTCGATTCAAGTGTTCACTGTAGGTTGATTAGAGCTGCAAGCGCCCTGGCCTTGAAAATCTGATGAGCCATGTGTGAGTCATGCACATAACTTCTCCACCACCTGCAGATCATTGTTGTCTTTGAGTTAAACAGACTAGCTGAGGTGTTGGCAGATGAGCTGCTGAGTAAATTGCCTTGGTGCCTCTGGGTTCACTGACATGTAGGGAATTAGTGTGTCTCTTTTGCCTTTTGGTGCATTGTTTGTGCATTGTTCAGCCTTTGTGAACTTGTAGTTGGGATGGACCTCACTCTATCTGTGCTCTTACTCTCAACAAAAGCCTGATCTGAATCTGGCTAGTCAGAAATTAAAATGAAGTTGCTCACTAGTTATGATGCTAGCATTGATGTTTTTTTTTTTAAATCAAAGATTCAAAGAAGGGCTGCCTCACAGCAAAATGGTCCTGGGTTTGAGCCCCAGCCGACCAGGTGCCTTTCTTTGTGGAATTTGCATGTTCTCCCTGTGCCTGCGTGGGCATGCAAGTGTGTGTGTGTGTGTGTGTGTGTGGGTGTGTGAGACTGACAGCCTGTCCAGGGTGGACCCCACCTCTCACCCACCTAATTAGCACACTAACATGTATTTAAAGATAGTTTTTACTATGTGAAACGATAAATGTAAAGAAAGTTTAAAAAAGTACATCAAAAGGTTTGTGGCTGCAGACTGTTTTCTTTATCAGCAGGGTGTTAGCAGCGTGAACATTCAGTGTGAACGGATATGTATATGGTGTTACGTGCAGCCAGAGGAACTGGGACATTCCAGCACTACTTGTTCTCACACCCTGTTGCGATGCATACAGGATGCAGTGAGGTATTGTTGTTACACCATCTTGTTGTCACTTCAGATAGTGTTTTCTCTTAACTTTACAAGCAGCTGCATTTACAGCTTTACACCATTTCTAATCTATAATGAACTTCCCCTCAGCTTTGATCACCCTCTTTAAGTGAGATTGCTGTGGTTTATAACAATTAGGGAACATAAATAGTTGTAGCTTTCTACAGCTACACTGATGCATGTGCAGTATGTGTTTTATCAAGATAGGAAAAATGTTTTTCAGAAAGGTAGCTTTCAAAATATCTTTACATTCAAGGCAGGTTCTACATGGTTTGCCTCCAATGCATTTATATATAGACAGAGAGCACATGTGAAATATCACTGGAGTCAAAGGGATATACAACTGACACATACATGTTAAAAGTATGCACTGCCATTTCTCACACACAGCCCGTACCGATAAAAGCATGCAGTGTAAATGTGTGTGTTTCGCGCATGCAGTCTTACAGAGTCAGCCGGCCTATATAAAAATAAGGTGGACCACTGAATATTAAATGAATTGTAATTTTGGGGGGTTGTAATCCAGTTTTAGTGCATTTTATTTTCTAGTGGATGTTCAAGCTTGACTTTAGAAGTACAGTTTTTAATAATTCATCTAGACACAGAAGTCCACTTACTTTAACATCAAGGCTCTGGACGGTATCTCACAGGACTCCATTCAGCAATTGATTTGATTTATTGGTGGTGCTGACTCTAAAGAACAGAGCCAATCCCGGCCGGCAATCGGGGTACACCCTGGACAGGTCGCCAATCCATCGCAGGGCTAACACATAGACAAACAACCACACACACACACACACACACGCACTCCTATGGGCAATTTAGAGACACCAATCAACCTAAGCTGCATGTCTTTGGTCAGTGGGAGGAAGCCGGAGCACCTGGAGAGAACCCACGTAAGCACGGGGAGAACATGCAAACTCCACACAGAAAGGTCCCAGGTGGGGCCCGAACCCGGACCCTTCTCGCTGTGAGGCAACGGCGCTAACCACTGCGCCACCGTGCTGCCTAAATGCTAATTATGTGATGTAACTGTACATAATTCTATGATTTGATAGTAAATCATAGCTAATAACACTGCAGAGTGGAGGCTTTGCAAACAGTAACAATCAGAGATTACCTCATGATAGTTAGATGCCTTTATCCTTTGAGTCACATCAGACTGTGGGTTAAAACAGAATACCCGCAAATGATTTTACAGGCACCAAGCAGTCTGTCACCCTTTACCTGTTGACACTGGTGTGAATGGATGTGACATATGATATATTTATTTATAACAATATGCAAAGCACCATGACACTTTATGCCAACTAAGTGTTTTGAAAAGCCCTGCTGAAAGGGGCCTGTTTCATTGGATAAGTGTACAAAGCAAAAGTGTGTTGGTCATTGTTAGGTGGGATATTAGATTTCAGCATCAGGTATCGGAGCGTTTTGTTTTGCTAACTTTCAATAAAGCGATCAAACACCTTTGGTATCACCTTTAGTAAGACAGGGTACATTTGATCTGAGTGTTCAGTTCATGGTTTTTGCTGGATTGTTGTGATTTGGTTTCAGAAAGAACATTAATCCATATGACCTTTACAGAGTAGTTTGATATACTGTATGTTGAGCCTTGTAAAGACACAGTCGTTATTCTGTTCATAAAATAAAATGATTAGAGGTTATAAATGTAACCCTAATGGCTCAGGACTAATGTTTATTGTGGTTCTCCTGTGGTCCATATAGTACAATAGTTCATTAAACACAGAGGTCATCTGAGCTTTTAAAGAAGCATGAGAGTAACTGCAAAGACTGAAATCTGGAATGACAATGAAATGGATGTTGGAATGTTGTTTGGAAAATGTTATCTTTCATTATCTCAGTGCCCCTGTACAATTTGTACCAGTGGCCATATACAGGTAAATGCCACAATCCATCTATTATCAATACCACTAACCCTTGAGAGGGCTTGGGTGCCTACACCAGGCGGGGGGCAGCGTATGCCCTGGACAGCTCGCCAGTCTAGAACAGGACTGGCACATAGACAACCACTCGCATTCTCGGTCAACCTAACCTGCATGTCTTCTGGAGAACCTGGACCTGTACCTGCATAGGCACAGGGAGAACATGCAAACTCCACACAGAAAGGTCCAGGACGGCCATGAAGTTCAAACCCAGAACCTTCTTTCTGAGAGGCAACAGAGCATTAGTCTATAACAGAATGAATTATGTTTTGTGTAACTAAGTGCTCTGTTACCATCTCTAGTCGGTGCATGTTTACCCGTGAGTGTATGCTTCCCTTTGATCCTGAAACACACGTTCACGTTAAGGAAATAGATGTGAAGGAATGAAGGAAGCCCCTCGGAAGCAGAATCAAATGATAAATGTTAAGTTTAAAGACATGGTGCCCACCAACACTCTGGAGAGAAATGGCTTCATAAGTACATTTAAAAACACATTTACACATAAGCACATGCCAGCGTCTGTGCAGTATAAACTTCTACCTTCCATCAAACTCTGTAGAGTTAGGTAATTTACACCCAGCCCTAATTTCAGTTGCATCATGTTGGAGAGGTTTAATATATAGTCATATGAAGGATTGCCAAAACACACAGCCTTTGCTGTATCTCAACAATATCACCAGAGGTTATCCCAGTCAAAACTTAAGCCTGTGTGTGTGTTCAAGTGCAGGCATGTCCAGAATTTAAGATAAGGATCCCATAAACCGTTAGGTTAAAGAAAAGGTGCTTGTAAACAGTTGATGGGGTTTGAGTGAGACTTAAAGACCTGTTTATGAAACCAGCTATTTATAGCCAGCGAGCAGGCTGGACTGTTTGCCTCGTTGCGTGACTTTACGAGGCAGCACTGGGTGTTTTGAAAGGCTTGTGGCTCACTGCTGCTGACATATTTGTGTGACGCTGTTAGACATTTGAGAAAAATGTGGACTGGCTTTCCAAGTTCATTGAAAACATCCAGGGCCTGTTAGCAATCATAGTTGATGTGGTAACAATGTAGAATGTGCTACAGTTTGACATCATTTGTTATCTGAACCATGTACATACAAACCTGTACACAACACAAGCATAAGGAAGAAAGAGCTACATCTATTAGCAGGGGAAGCCCAGTCTTGTTTGGGACTGAACAAATAAGACAAACTGTTTTGTTTGAGGATATTTGTAAAGATGTACATTTCATTTGTACAAGCACTTAAAATCTCAGCATAATTCACCTATCAACTAAGTATCATAACACATGAGATGACATTTTACTGGCGTGGCAGCAGTTGCCTCTTGGCTCTTGATTCATGACTCTCCTTTCAGTATATCGTGAGAATGTGAGCAACCGCTGGGGATTTAATCATGTTTTCATTTTTCCCCAATTTCCATTCTGCAGAGGGTTTGTTCTCCAGCTTTAAACCACATCGCTACATCTCCCTTTAAACCCAGACTTCTTTTTCTTGTTCCCCGTTGGCTGGAGCCGAGCTCGCCCACCAAAGCGGTCTGTGACATTTCTAGTCTTCCAAAAGTGCTGTTGTTTGTTTATGTGCCAAACTAAAATCAGCTGTGGTCCCACTTTGGTTGGGGAATCAGAAACACAGAGGATGTATTATTACATTTATTTAAGGAGTATGATTCAGACCAGTCAGGGTTCAGAACAGATTTGAAAATCTAAACAGCGAGTATTCAGGACAGTATTCAAGACGGGCTTTAGTGTGTCACATTTAAGGCATTTACATTCATGTCCATCTACAAGCAGCGGATTGGCTGTGTCCAACTTTGGACATGTTGTAGGAGCCTTACATGATTCCTTCTTTCATAGAGCTTCAGTTGACCGCCTATATCTGATAAGAACAGTTTCATGATCAATATATACGAGGTTGGTTGTGTGTGTTTATGACCTTCTTCTAAACTGATGACATTACTTTTCAAGCTGATAAAATGAGTCCAGACAGTCCAAAATAGCTGAGTGTTGTTTTAAAAAAAAAAACAAATGCACTCACTCTCAAGTGCAGCCACCACCAAAACAGATGTTATGTCTTGAATAGCATATAATCACTGTTTATTTTGTTGTGGGACTATCAAAGGGTTTGTGGGTTTTATGCTAAATCTTTTCAAACCTGCAGGACTGGCTCAGCTCTTTATGAACAATCAGAATCAGAATCAGCTTTATTGGCCAGGTGTGTTGGACACATGAGGAATTTGACTCTGGTACATCGGTGCTCAATGTGTATGTACATGTCCTTATGTAAGGCAGCCAAGTAAATCTTAAGGTCAAGTAAACAATATAAGGCTGAGAGAACAGAAAGGAAAGAACACAGTGTGTAAACAAGCAAAAGGAATGTGCATTAAGAAAAGAGATAGAAATAAAGTACTTAGAAATAGACACCTGTGTGCGTGTGTGTGCATATATATATATA
>NW_018128065.1:199659-210169 GCF_001952655.1 Monopterus albus | reverse complement strand
GAGTAGCCAAACTAGACAGTGATGGAGGTGCAGAGAACAGACTCGATGATTCCTCTGTAGAACTGTATCAGCAGCTCCTGGGGCAAGTCGAACTTCCTGAGCTGGAGCAGGAAGTACATCCTCTGCTGTGCCTTCTTGGTGATGGTCCTGATGTTGGATGTTCACTTCAGGTCCTGGGAGATAGTGGAGCCCAGGAACCTGAAGGACTTTACTGCTGATACAGTGATGTGATAACAAACTCTACCACTGCTCATCAGAAGGACTTTACTGCTGATACAGTGGTGTGATAACAAACTCTTCCACTGCTCATCAAAAAAAGTGGAAATGTCAAAGCAATGATTCAAAGCCACTGATGAAATAAAGCCAATCAGGAAAAACCTGTTGTTACTAAAAATGTTTTTAAAGAAGTCCTTTGTAACTTGTAATTTTAAGATAGATAAAAGAGAAGATAAATTAAATCCTGTGGGGAAATTCAATAGTTATTGCAGCAAACTGACTGAAACAAACAAGGTGCTGTACAGTAAGCTGGGGTTACAGTTACAGTTATATGCCACTAAGGCTAAGCTATATATGAGCAAGTTAAGTTATTTACTAGCAATAAAGTAGAAAGTAAGTATAAATTATGTTCACTGTATGTTAGTGTGGATGGGTAGCCAGGAGAAAACATCCACTCAAATACAAGTTTGTAATATCTTGTAATTTTCGGTGTGTCTATTTTGTATAGTTCTAAAATAATGCTTCCACTTCCATGATGAGCTTTGGGTTGTCTGTTTTTCATCCCCTTCTCTTCCTTGAAATGCCTACATTACACTTTTGTCTGGTGATAAAAAATAAAAGAGGCTGAGGCTGTTTCCCTCCCCTAAAGTCACAGAAATAAATGGGGGGATGAATCAAAAGACTGATGGGAGACTGAACCAGTGGACCGAGTGACCCAGCTCATTGGCTGCTATTTGTTGTGAGCGCCACCCTTTCCTGCACATCTGCGTGAGAACAGAAATCTCTGTAAAGGATCTACTAGAACTAAATGTTTTCAATATTCCCCTATGCATTGCTGGCATGCTTTACACTCTCTGAATCTGGCACGCCTCCAACTCATGACAGCATTTCCTTTTTCACTCCTTAGTTTCAGTGTGTATGCTGATAGTGTAAAGTGTTGTAGATACTGTTTATATAGGTCATTTTAATTCAACTTAAAGCATTTGTGCTTGTTTTCAGTTTTATTTAACATTGTTTTATCATACTGTGTTTGTTTCTGTCACCATTCAACATGTCCATGAATATATGAGTCTCACTCTTCGGCGCTTCAGGCTTGTTTTCCTCAATAGCCAGACTAGATTGCATGCAGCACAACCCCAGCCCCTCGTACCTCTTTGGATTTCACTTAATTACCCCATGAGGAAAAAATGTCAAATCCTTTAAAGGCTACCTCATTCTCTCTGTGAGGAATGTTTGCTGGGATCAAAAACATGATCTGCACTTCACCAATCCTATAATGGCCCTTCTTCTGAAACAGGAAGCTATGGTTTGATGCTGAAAAGGGGCCTCTCATGGTCTCAAATTACACCAAGACTTGAAATGAGTTTGAAAGTACTGGAAGAAGTTTTTAGGGTTTCTCTAAAACATTTGTATAGGACAATGTATGATTACTGTTAAATATGGCATGGGGACTGTTTAAACCAGCCGTAAAGAACCATAAATTGTAAATTCCTTAATGTTATATACTTTCTTTCTCCTTGTTTTCATAGTTTGAAGTCAAAGGCAAAACATAGAACTATGTAGGACACCCCATGGACAGATGCATCTCTTGTAAGTTGTTGTATCTATGTGGTGTAGATGATTGACATTCATTTAGTTACATCTGAGCACTTCCTTCCTGCTCTGTGAAGGTTGTGACTATGTTTGATGTTTCCTTCCTTTGCTGCATCTCTGAGACTATGAATAATGTTTGTCCAGCCTCTGGTCAGTCTCTGGACTTGTGCACATGTGCAAATCTGCACAGAACAGCAACACAGTGGAAAAAGATGGGGAGGGAGAATGTGATGCATTGCACCACTGGGGAAGGAATTTAGAATGAAAACAAGCAGACAGCTACAAAGAGGCCTACTTACTGATGCAAACAATGAAGAGAGGAAAAATAATACAACATAAATGATGGGCTGGATCGTTCAGATTTTCCCTTGAAGTCACATGTTCTGCATTTGCCTGTGTGTATTTGGCTGAAGCATTAAGAATTAGCCTGGTCTGACTGTGTGCTTGTCTGTTTATTTCTGAAAACATTTAACATTTGGTCTGTCTGATGGTTTGTTTTCGATGACATAGTGTTGCTAGCCCGTACTGGCAAAACATGTAACTCTCATTTTATGCTAATAGCGGTTGTATGCATGGATTGCATTGTGTGTCGTCCTTAGCTTTGTGTGGATGTGTGATGGTCAGACTGTGCAGATCTGGGTGTGTAAATGCTGCATGGGTTTTAGCTGAGGGTGGGGAGTATCCGTGGCTTTGTCTTTGAGGGGCAGTGTCCAGAGGCCCCTTCCCCTCCTTAAAGAAGTTGCGTGACAGGACTGGACTGGCAGGTTGGGAGGTGGGAGAGGTCATATTCTGGGATTTTCCTGTAGTGGCTCTCCAAATATGGGAAGTGCTCTTGTCAGCCATTGCTTAGAAAAACCCCCAGAGACAGATGCAGAAGGACCGTGTGTGTGTGTGTGTGTGTGTGTGTGTTACATGAGCAGACATGCAGGCTGCCAGATCAGTTTTCCAGCAATGAGAAAACCTGTCTTCTGGCAGGAGACCAACAATTGAAGCTTATCCATGGCAAATCACTGGCTTTGCTTATTCTGTTGCACACTCGGGATCCAACATCCAGATTATTATTGGATCCATACAAGAGTCTTGTCCACAGTGCAACCATAGAGATGCAGAACAGCAATCTGCATAGCAAAGGGCATCACAGAAACAAAGGCAGCAGTATGTCACACAGTATATTATTTAGTGTGGATTTACCCTTTAAATCACATAAAAAAAGGCCTAAAAAAAGGTCAGGATGTCCAACTTGTAATACCCACTATCTACTACATGAACTCAAGTGTTGCCACAGTTTTTGTGCTTGTTTGTTACAGCCGTAGCATTGATAGTGCCCGTCACCCCAAGCTGAAGCATGTTCAACCATTTCAGCCCTAAATATGCAAATTAGTTTCATGTAAACATTAGAGCAGCAGAATTTGAATTTGAAAAGCAGTCTAAATATGATATGACATGGTGAGCTGCTCAGCAACAATGACGACTAGTGCAAAAGCTTCTGACAGGGACTGGTGTGTTTCACGCACACTGCTAGCAGGTGATGCCAAACTGAATCCAAACCAAATAGTGGGAGAATGATTGTTGTTCTTGGTGCAGGCTATCCTTATTGACAAAGCAACAAAACTCCTGCCCACACTGGAAGTTTGGTTATCGTTGTGCAGCAAAGGTGTTCACGCAGGAACCTCACACGTCTGTTATATAAAACAAACAACAGCAACATTGCCAAGTTTTTTGTAATCCCTTACCTGGAAATGGTTGTCTAAACTGGCTTTGTTCTCGGGCTGGCGTGTTTTTGACACCCAGCAGATCAAATGAATGCTATTGTGTCATGTTACACAATACTACCTGAGCATTACATACTCAGGCCTGCTTTAATGGTGCAGATGAAAGTGAAGAGTTCTTGATATGTTCCAGTGAACAGGCTTGGTTATATTTGTAGAATGCAAAGGGTGTAGTACTCCAGATGTGACGCAAGATTGGATACTGGTGTCATATGATGTTTTGCTTTGTAAACTTTATAAAAGACTTCTACATTTCCCACACAGTGCCACATCTGCAGTCACAGTTTTGAACAACAAACAATTGTGTGGGATTTTTACTCTTAGGCCTACTTCAGAGAATGTTCCTGACTTTACTGCAGTAGTAAGTTCTCTCTCAGGTGCTAGCCATCTAAGCCTTTCAGGAGGTTAAATCACAAAGTTGATATAGCTGAAGAATATGATTCATGTCCTTGATGCACATGTTTAAAGCCTCTAGTGACTCATCCTCTCTGTTGTGTCACCGTCTGTGCAGCAACCATGAAGAACAGTAGCAGCAGCCTGATGTTTCCTGGAGTGAATGGGCAGAGCGGGAACAACATGGACACAGCAGGCTTCTCTGAAGGGGACTGTCTGCTCCAGGTATGAGACTGGGACATGTTAACCTCTGGGCTAAAACACTCATTCAGACACTACTCAGCCACATTTCTAATAATTGTAACATCTGTCTTACATTTATTACTTGTCCCAGTGCCTCTGTATGCTGGGCTTTCGGCTTTTATTATTACAGAATTGAACAAGTGCTATCTGCTTGAATTGGTGAACTCTAACCAAAAGCACCTTAGCTGTCACAGAGGTATTGATGCTGTCACCTGTGTTCATATTGAAACATGTCTATTATCACACTAAAGTATGTTTCAGTTCTTTGACATGCTTGCACTCACTTGTTTGCCCACTTGTGCACTCTGTCTCTTTTCTCGAAATGTTATAAAATCTGACCCATTACTGAGACTAATGTCTGGTTCAGACAACACAGTTTGGACATGAAAACCACTTGTTGTTTCTCATAGATGTGTTGGAGTGACGCTGACCGAGGAGCAGCGATCACTCTTTTGTTTGTAGCATTCTTGGCATATAAGACTGACTTGTGTTCATTAAGTCCTTGAATTAACAGTTCATATCGCAGTGATGCAGCTAATGTTAGCACGTTGGCACATTTCATAGTCACCTATAGTACCTTTTCCACTGCCTAGTACCGGCTCGACTCGACTCAGCTTGCCTGAGCCGGTACCGGCCGATGGAGAAGGGGCGTACTCTATAAGGGCTAGCCAGCTAGTTTTCAGTTTGTTATTTACCCCAGTTCTCCTTGAAGAATAGACAACCCCTGCTGCCCTCTTAGTGAGACCCACAGATGGGTCCGTAGCTGTTGTTTTTCTTTTACTCTGCATTTCCAAACACAAGACACACCACTTCAGACGTCCCAGCCCCTGGCACCTCCTTCCAACAACATCATGCAACTCATGAACAACAGCAGGCTGTGATTTATAGGGTACCAATGTGTCGTCTGTTATATCCCTCGTTCAAATCACGGCAAGAATTTATGACTCCATAATCACAGTGAGCATCTTATCAGGCAAAAACATTGTGTAGTCTGGACCCATCATAAATGCCATTCCATGTCAACAGCTGTAGATCAGATCTGTAGCCTTTGGGGATTCTGGCTTGCTGCAGAATAATCAGCTGGTCTATGGTGTTTGTGTTCCCTCTTCACTTTCTGTTAGTGGAAACACTAACGCTGTCCTTGCCACCAGTGTCAACACTGTACATTGGCAGCAGCAAGTATAATTATATGATGCATGTGAAAGTTTAACCTTTCACCACTTACTCTTATGAAGGATGTTTGCACCTTTACAACTAGTACTATGAAGCGCCTTATGAATATGAACAGCGTGCATGTGTCAATAAGTCAGGCTCATCTTTTTGGTCAGGGTGGTCATTTTCAGAAACTGTGTCCTGTTGTAAAAATATTCCAGGCATGATACAGACCAGTGCAAATGATTGCAACCTTAAAACAAAATGGGGTCACTGTGCCTTAAAAGCTGTGGCACAGTCCCACAGTGTATTAACACCTTGAAAACGCTATGTACATGTTATTGCATTGGTTTAATACATTTACAAGTCTATTAGTGGAACATGAGGGTATTCTACTATGAGTTTGTGTCCTTTAGCATGTGTATGTTTTGTATGTGTATTTTTTCAACCCAGTCAGTAAGTCAATCAAAACTTTCTTTACATAGCACAGTTCATACAGCAGAAGTAATTTAAAGTGCTTCATGTAAAGGCTGACTGGTTGTTCCCTGTGCAGGCGCTGAACGGGTTTGTTATGGTAGTCACACCAGAGGGCCTGGTGTTCTATGTGTCTCCTACAATCAAGGACTACCTGGGCTTCCATCAGGTAAGATGCTGGCCTTTTCAAGCTTTCTTTAATATTAGATACAGTATTCTTCTAGTGTCCAATACTCAAAATCATCAAAATGATCACGCTACTCCTGTAGTAGCCACTACTGAGATGTCATTTCATATGGTTACTCATGGCTTAACAAAAAAACTACACATTCTTAAGACTGGTTCACAATGTGACCACCAATTGTTAATTTTTTAACAATAATGAATTAAAATAGGAAAACCTGGTCCTGGATTTAAATGTTTAAATATGTGGACAAAATTCATTGCTGCTGTTTCACTAGCAACATATTCATAGGAGCCTTTGTATAGGGCACATGTGTAAATGACTTGAATGGCTGACTGAGTGTGGTATTCCTTCCTCTGCCAAAAGTCGGATGTGGTTCACCAAAGTGTGTTTGAGCTCATCCATACTGATGACCGGGCCATGTTCAGACAGCAGCTTCACTTTGCACTGAACCCCTCACCTGTTGGCGCAGGTGAAGACGGTGAGTACTCTGAAGGAAACATAAGAGTAACAGAAGCCCAGTCTGCACACACTGTGCGAATAACACATAGGTTTGACATAAATGAATGGTAAATCATTTATTGTTATTGTTTTATGCTTGCCTGTGTCGTCAGCCTTGCAGAGCTGTGTCAATACAGTGATGTACAGTCCTGAGCATCTCCCCCCAGAAAACTCTTCCTTCCTAGAGAGAAGTTTTGTGTGTCGTTTCCGCTGCCTTCTGGACAATTCCTCTGGCTTTCTGGTTAGTTTCATGCTTGAAGATAAATTGTCAAAAAAAATGCCAAAATTGGCTGTAATGGGCCCGAATGGCCTCTACTTAAAAAACCTGCTTCATAAACAACATCTCATTCATTTCTTATGGAATATCGTGAGCCAAATCAAGAAATGATCACACAATCTCCATGTGTAACTCTTCTCAAATGTATTTATTTATTTATTTTTACCCAAACTAGGCTCTGAGGTTCCAGGGGCGACTGAAGTACCTCCATGGCCAGAGTGTTTTGAGGGACAACGGAATGTGCAGCAAACCTCAGCTGGCACTGTTCAGCATCGCTACGCCTGTCCAGCCTCCATCCATTGTGCAGATCAGGGCTAAAATGCTCTTCTTTCAAACCAAACACAAACTGGACTTCACACCCATGGGTGTTTGTAGCAGGTGCTACAAATTATTCCATTCTTTGTTTGTAGTTGTCATCATCCTCATTTTGTGGGTGTTTTTCTTTAATTGTCAGGTATTTCTGACAGCATATCAGGTTTTTAAAACATTTCTTTAAATAAACTGGAACAAATTTCGAGATGCTCCAACTAAACCAGGTAGCGTTCCCAGGTCTTAACTAGTAGTCATTTCTTCAGTTTTGTTCCCTGTCTCTCACCAGGGGGAAGATTGTTCTGGGCTATTCAGAGACTGAGCTGTGTATGAAAGGCTCTGGGTACCAGTTCATCCATGCAGCTGATATGATGTACTGTGCCAACAACCACATCCGCAGTAAGTTGGCAGTTTGTTTGTTTGATACAAGAAGCAGTCAGACAAGAGGCCGATAACTATACTTCTATGCATTTTATGATATAGTAAGACAACCAACTGTAAGATTAGCTTGTGGTACCATTTCAAAATATTAATTGTCTAACAGTAGTTGGTATAAAATAGGAAAACATGTTCTTGGTTTAAAATGTTAATTATGTGACCAAACCAAAATTGAGATTTCACTTTGGTCCAGAGTGAAATGTCTCATCAACTACTGCCCAGTTAGACACGACATGTTGTTGTGGATATTCATGCCCCCGTATGTTAAGGTTAGTTAACTTTCCTAAAGCATCCTTCAGCTTTTATCCAACATCCATCTGATTGTTGCAAAGAATTTGCCAAGCACATTTATGCCCTTGAGAATGAGGAATAATTTTGGTTTTAATGAACAGTGGCCTTTTCTTTAATGCTGTGACAAACCAGAATATTAATTAGTTACACTGCTGATGCAACTGTAAGAACAGTATATCACAGTATGTGGTGGATAAAGCATAACAGGCAAAAAGAAGATTGATTGTACGAGACATTTACTGCTTCTGCATTGTTAACATCTTGTGCGTTGTTCTTGTCTTTATATCACAGTGATTAAAACAGGAGAGAGCGGACTGACTGTTTTCAGGCTGCTGTGTAAGTCGAGTAGCTGGGTGTGGGTGAAGGCCAATGCCAAGCTGTTATACAAAGAAGGAAGACCTGAATTCATCATTTCATATCAGAAAGCTTTAGTGTGAGTGTTTGACCCTTTATGAACTTACTGTCAGTGGCTGTGTTGGTTGATCAAATGATTAAGTCTGACAGCAACAAGACAAGTGATGAATGATGAATGAAGATGCCTCCTGGCAGTTTTTCTCACTAGGATTGAGACTGGTCTTTGTGTCAGTGGTGTAACGTGTGCTCTTTGGCCTGTTTCAGCAACGCTGAGGGTGAGGAGTATCTGCGTCAGAGGCAGCTGCAGCTTCCCTTCAGCTTCACTACCGGAGAGGCTGTTCTCTATGACACCGGCCCCACAGTGGACATCACACAGTTTCAGTTTGATAGAAAGTTCAGCAACAATGACGTGACCAAAGATGTGAACCCCGGCTCTTTGGTGGACTGCTTCCTCAGACAGGATGAAACGCTCTACACCCAGACAGTGGACCACCCCTTAGCTGTGGATCAGGTGTTCATGGACAGCCGGGCCCTCGTCAGCGTTCCCAGGGGGGGGGGGCCCCCAGCCACAACATGTGGCCCTGTTGTAGTGAAAGAGGAGGCCGTGAAGTCTGTGATGGCTGTGATGGACAGCTTGGGGAAAATGGCTCAAAACGGTGATCTTGGGACAGCTTTGCAGAAACTGGAGGTCAATGATGCAGAGCTGATGGAGTGGGAAAATGCTCTCAAGAGATACAGTCAGGATGAGGGTCAGCAGAATTGTGTCGGCTCTGAGCTGGACAGCATCCTCACTAATGACATATTTGACTACATAGATGCAGTTTTGTTCAGTGAGAAGGGAGGAGATGGTCTAAGTGCCAGCCCTCCCAGCTGTCCCATGGTGGCCAACAACAATGAGCAGGATCCATTCACTCAGGCTGCCTGGCTCCCAGTCACCGAACTCTGTCAGCCGCAGTTGTTTCAGGCACCTTGCCTTGATCAGACCTTTTCTCTGATGAATGGACTCTGTGCTCACCAGCAGAATGCAATGAATGGACCAGGGATTACAGAGCAGTCTGCTCACACATTCAACAGCACCCAGAAACTCTCCCACCAAGGTCCCCTGGTTCATCAGGCTGACACCAACCTGCCTCCACTTCAGCAGCTGCAACTCCAAGACATTTTGAGCCCGTCAGTAGAGCTCACTGTCCCTGACACCTCAGATGATGATGTCTTATCCTTGTTTCAGTCCTGTAGGCAGATCCCCATTAGCGACACGGGTTTCCCTCAGGGGATTTCTGAACAAATGGAATCAACCCAGTATCTACTATGTCCTCAAAACAATTTGCAGGCTCCTGCAATGGCAGCAAATGATCAGCTGCTGCAAAGCACTGTCGGACAACCAAACAATGTAGCACCCACAGTGGACCTTTTACCTACCCTGATTCCTTGCAATGACTTTAGTTCTTCTGGTCCACCTAATATTCCCATTCCCTTTGCCTCAGCTTGTCTGCAAGGAAGTCCCCCTTTTGAAGCACACAACCACCAGAGTCAACAGTGGCTTCACAACCAGCAGCAGAAGCTGCCTCAAACTGGCATCATGCAGAATGGAATGGAGCTGATGCCATCATGCCAAAGCCAGACTTCAGAAAACCAAACATTCCCACATCCTGGCCTGTGGCCAAATAGTGTCACCGGGCTGAACCACACTCAGCAGGGTGGGTTGGCATGTAACCAGGCAGTTACTCGCAGCAGCTGTATGTTCAACCAGCACTTTTATCCCAGTCCAGCAGGTGGCAGCATCCTGGCTCTCTCTGGGCCGGCAGACACATCTCTGGACCAGCATGTTCCTCAGGCTTCCAGCTATGTCTAGTGAAACCCCAACGAGCCTGTGGTAGGCACATCACATCAGATGCATGATATGCAGTTGTTTTCTGGCCATAACAAATGGACGGCTGCAACTAACAATACTCATCTTGAATTCTGCCAACTATTTTTTAATCAGTCAAGACATTGTTAAGTCTATACAATGTCAGAATATAGTAACAAATACCTCTTACACTTTGCAAGAGCCCAAGATGATGTATTCTACTTTCTTATTTTGTCAGATCAACAGTTCAAAGCCCAAAAATGTACTGTGTACAAGGGTGGCACTTTTTCTTCATTGCTGAGACAATATCAGTTTTCATTGTCTTTATAATATTGAATTAAGGCTTAATTATCATTAATCATAAATGAATATTTTCTACTTTTCTATTACTTTAGTGAAGTTTGTGCTATTGTGCTTGAAGAAAGCTGTTATTTCTTTAGCCACGTGTCCGCTCTTGTTTATTCAGC
>NW_018128065.1:170826-199621 GCF_001952655.1 Monopterus albus | reverse complement strand
TTTGCCACTCCTGCCTACGATGTAGACGTGTTGGCGTCGCTGCAGCTAGAGCATGAGAATGGTTTGTCTGTATCAGTGCTTATCCTCAGACTCTCATGTTTACCCTCGTGTTACTGTCATATATTTTATAACGCTCTGTATCATATTTACTTTGTCCGGTCTGTAATATTGAAAAGCTGTGTCTTGTCAGTTTCTAGTGAAAATACACTATAATAATAATGAAGTATAATGCTACAAGTGCATTTCCCAGGATGAAGCTTGAGCTTGCTCAGAGGATCGGCCAAGTCAATCTGAACAGCCAAAGAAATATTTTTATAAGGGAGTCCTGATGGTTGTCATGTCCCTATTTTCAGCCAAAGACATTTATTTCCCAGATTTAAATACACAAAAATACTACAAAACAGCATGATGGATTTAAACTAATCAGTTTTGGATCCTGTCTTAGTGGAGATGTTTTCTAAAAGACGTTATCATCAGTGTAAAAATGAGCATAAATACTCAATGAAACCAGCTGCACCCTCAAATTAAACAGATACAATAAGGTGTAGCCTTACATATGGTTGATGTATGTGTATAAATACAGTCTGTAACTCAGTGTGTAGGTGCGTTTGTGTCACTAGGTCTGCTTTGGCTCACAACAATCTCATGCACAGAATGCATGGTCATGTGATACGCGTTGAACTGTGTGCAAAATAAATGTGCTTTTACAGAAAATGCTTTTCAATGAGGGATCCCCGACAATGACACCAACAGTTAGTGTATCAGAAAATCGACAATCATGAAACAGCCCGTGTGATTCAGACCCACTCTGCTTCCTGCTACTGCACATATGTAAACATCCTGATCTGCTGCTGCTTCACTTCATATCAGTGAAGTGTTCACTAAACCTGAAAACAAGCATCTCTGTTGTTGAGTTGATCTGAATGTACTGCTACTTATTAATGGTAATGGCTGTCCTGCTTTTAGCAAGTCGATAGCACCAAAAGTTAAAGATATTTTGACAGGTTGCTGCTCACTGTTGGTGCATTGTCAACATTAGAAACTGAAGAAACCAGTTCGTGCATTTCAGACCTGTAATCATGCAGAAAGAACATCTGATATCTGGGCTACGAGTCGCAGTAGAAGCCCATCTGATTTCAGACAAACACTGATGTGGTTTTAGCTTGTTCTGTCCTAAAAGTCCATTTCCATGCAGACGAAAGCTGTGTCCAGATTCATGGGCTGCCTCCTCTGAATGATGCAGCCCGTGAATGTGGGACCAAATAGAATGAACTGTTGGACTAACAGGCGAGGCTGAACTTGGGGCTGCCCTAACTCCAACAATGGGCACAACTATTGGTGCGTTCAGGTGCTCCTCATCAATTTTTAAGGCAAAAACAGGGCCGGAGGGCAGTCCTGTGACCTGAGTGCAGCTGAATGCTACAAAGCAATCACACTAGTCAAAAGAACTGGACTTTGTGGGTTACTCGTGCTCGGGCACGCTGCAGATCATCTAGTGTGAGTACACCCTAAATCTACTAACTGATGGTGGAAATGGCCTGTTGACCACTTGTGTCCACATTGTGTTTAAACAGCCATTGTTATACCCAGGTCACCCTTTTATGTTGCACTGTTCTTCAAATGCAGATATTGTGGGAAGCAGTCCCTGAAATTGGACACAGCAGATGAATTCCTCCTTTAAGTGTCAGTATGGGTCAGAGGATCAGAGTATGGGTCAGAGGTCATCCTCCTCCACACGACATCATGCAAATTTAACCTGAACAGGATTACAGCAAACTGAACACGTTCTTCAAAACATGATCCGTTTCCAGGAAGTATCTTGGCATCGATTCTCGTCGGGTATCAGAGTGGCAGGCTCCATACCTACAACTCTGCTGCAGGCTTCTCACCTGCCATCCACAGTTGCAGGTGATTGTGCAGCAAATAACTTTCTGTTCCCTGCTCCCATATTTCCTCACATGGGAACAGTCTGCACTACCCACACTGAGCTATATGCTGTATAGTCCTAGAATTGTCTTCTCGTTGAATAGGCAGCTGAAAATCTCTGTATGAATATATCTGTGCCTTCTTGTATAAAGCATATTAAGAGAATATTTTCTTCAGTAGTTTTATTTTTCCTCAGGCAGTCTGTTAGAGCTGCGCTAATTTAAGGGAAGCCATATCCATAGGAGATGCAGAGTTACCGTGGTAAAGTGTATTTCAAGGCTGAGGAAGTCTGTGGCGCATCACACAGTGGAAACAAGGGGAAACACTTAAACTTCAGCTGTGAAGAGATGGTGATGTTTCTGTCACTGATGAACAGTGAAAATGTACTAAGCAGCATATTCGTAATTGATAATGTGGAGATATTAACTGGTCTTATAGTGTTTAAGATCATATCTGCTTCTTGTTTATGCTCTTCTGTGTATTTTGGCTCCTTTTGCTGATTTTCTCCATATGTTTGTAATATTCACACTACAACAACAATAACATGAACAGTTTGGATTCACTGAGCAGGAAAAGCATCATGGCAGCTTTACTGTGCATCACTCAGTATTTGACCTTTCCTGATGAATCTGTTGTGTATGTTTTTGGAAAAACCATTTAAAATAACTTAAAAAAAACACTTCTAAGTGGAATCTTAAAGAAAAGCCTAAAGTCTTGAGGCACAGATGAACGTGCCTCACGTCTTCCACCTGCCAAGTATCTCAGAGTGACTCAGTCTGTGGAGGACGACCAACCACACGATGCTGGACGTTGATACAGATGTGATGACTGCAGCCACTAAGAAAACTCTGGAGCCATTTTTTTTTCATAGCAATGTTTTTACACTAGCTTTAAGTATCTTTTCTGTTATTTGTATAAGAAAAAGAAAAATCAACAGTTCAATGTAAACCACTTTTATTAAGCCAAGTAGTTTTACTATCTATACCATAATATATGTTAAACAAATAATCACGCTTTATGTACCGTTCAGTGCTTTTTCATAAATATACATGTGCAAAGGTTAACATTGTGTTTGGCTCATTTTATTCTAAAGTCAGCGCTGAAGATTAGATGAAACTTTATTTGTACATTCAGGGAAGTTTGGTGATGTCTGCAGCAAAACCAGCAGTTTTCAGCAATAATCGTGGGACAGCATGGACCGCTTTATTCTTATTGCAAGACCTTACATTTCATCTTCAGGTTGTTGGACCATGGTATCATTTCCCTGCCTCCCTCACTTCCCCTCAAGTCCTGCTACTAGTGGGAAGCGTTAAGAGACAGAGATGAGTGAACAGATAGCTCCGTTGTTTGCTCAAGTATTTAAAAAAGGCTGAGATGAGTGTTGATTGTCATTGGTTTGAGACAGCAGAGCAGCAGCTACAGGCACAACATGAGACCTGTCTGCCAACATAGTGCAGGGCAATGTGTCGTCTTGTGACATAGTGGAAACGGTACACCACAGCTGAATGATCTGATGACATTTTGGTGTGCATATTAATAAGGTAAAAGTTTGTTTCTGTTAGTGTTCGATCTACTCTGACAATGTGTTCTTTTGTCAGCAACGTACATTATGTGATGTGAGCATAATTGGCTGTAGTGTCTTGTAGATGAAGGGTTACTTGAAAGAAACTCAAAGTGAAGGCATTGATACACTTATTAAACAAGGACAGGGCACATTATCAGGTTATTATGCTGTCAATGGGCCAGTGGCTGGTTTCCTTCCACAGTTTGTAGGTACAGAGAGCAGAAACACCTTCCATGGTGTTAATAAGAGTAGCATAGCTGTATGTGGAAGCTTTTTACCAGGAAATCTGTTTATTGACTGGTCACTGCATCCGATGGGGATGTTAAAGAAAGGGCTGCTGTAGAAACAGTATCACAAAATCAGTATGCAACTATATTTAGAATGAATCATTTAAAACCCAAACGTTCCAGAGGTTCATATTCCTAGTTTAGTGCTATAATTTATTTTATGTGATAATAAACTGAACAAACTCCACTTAGTGAGTGGATGTCCACCTGATGGCCCTGTAGACTTGCCTTCACTCCTACACCCACACAGAACTTGTGTTGCTGATAATAACTACAGACTCACTGTTAATAGTCTTCTTTTGTTAGACATTCTTGGTTGAACGGTGTCAGTGGTTGGACATCTGAGCGGACCCACCTCTCAGAGGTGACTGCTGTTACAAGCTAGATGGACCAGCCACTGCTTAACCTGAGCAAATACAATGCAGATGCTGTGTGTCAAGCCACATATCTGCTCTTTGCTTGGATGAGGACAGGGTTCATGGATGCTTTGTGTTAGGTCTGGAAAATGGTGTTGCTCATTGTGGGACTCTGGAGATTTATAATGGCACGGCCTGACATCCCCCTCTATGAGGCCAAATAAGAGTAAACATATTTTAACTCATATAATGAGCTTCCATATGAGTCTCTCCCATTCTTTGGCACATTTAGTATTATTGACTAATTGTTTCTGTCACATTGGACTCTAGGAAACCGTGATGGGAACTTTTCACTCTGAGACCACAGTGTTATTTGAGGAAATAATTTTCATAATAATAAAAATAATCCTCAGCTGGCAACAAGAATAAGAGCATCAGTGGCAACTGTAACATTATTCCTGTTTTTTCAGCGTAGGTGAGGATGCATAGACAGAGGAAGGGGAGGAAACAACACGGTTGGAGTTGGTTTATGTCCACCAGGGGGCTCACTATCCCCACCCTCACCCTGCACTGACTGCACAATACTGTGCATATGCAAGGCAACATTCTTACTGATAAGAACAGTTCCATCAGTAACATTTTGACTAAAAGAAATTACAGCATAATGGAAGAGTTGATAGGTGACAAATGTGCAAGCATTACTGATATAAACATGTATTTTTTAATAGCCTTTGAAAAAATGATCAACAGCTTTTCAGGTATCAGGTTTCATATACAGTGTTTCACTGTAAACACAAAGAAAAAGTGTTTTATCAGCACAACAAACTGCAGAAAGTATAAATATGAAGTAGTGGCTCTTCATCAACATTCTTGATTTTTGTAGAATCTGGTCTTAACACAATTATTAGATTGTATTTATACTGATGAAGTGAAGCAAATATGGCTGCCACACACTTCTGTAAAGTGATGTTCTTAAAAGCTGCACAATAACATTCAGGCCAGTTTGTTGTCCTAAGGTGAATCACGCTGTCATGGTTCTGTTCTGCCTGGTTCCGGTTGTATGCTTTTGTTTTGACGTAACTTCCTGTTTAGCCGTAGCTCAGTTACAGGGCTTTTACTTTAATCAGCACTTAATTGTTTACACCTGTTTTCACCCCGATATAAGCAGCTTTCCCTCCACCGGAAAGTTCCCAGATTGTTCTGGACCCCAGCTCTGACTTTCCAGCGATTATTCTTGTTAATGATTCACTTGTTCTGACCCTGGACTGACCACCATTCTTTGCCTAATCCTCCCCCCGAACCTCAGATATCTCCTCTCTGACCTCCTTTTGTGGCTCCCTCAGATGTGTGTGTTTGCCGGCATTGACCTTGGATTGGAATAGTGACCTGATTTGGATTCTGGACTTTTGTTCTGTTTGTTTTGTATTGCTAGTAAAGAATCTATACTTTACCTGTGTTCGTCTGGCGTTATAATTGAGTTATATACTATAGTTTAGTGTACACGCTTTACACACTACTGCACCTGTGATTTCCAGTTAGGGCATAAACATTGTTAAAAGCCTATGAACACCACAGCTCACTCAGTTTCGGTCTGGGTTGTGTCTAATCCAACATGGCTCCACATGGTGAGTGTGTAGAGCATCACATCCTGCTGCTGTAGGAAGGAGGTCTATAAAGAGCCAAAGAGCAGTGGCCACTGAAACATTTCACCATGCACAATTTGCTATTTATTCAACCTTGCATTGAAACACAGATGAGTAAGTGCTTCTGACATAAAGCACAGAGTAACAGTCTATACGTGCAAGCGTGGTTGGTTCCTTCCAGTCTAAATCTCCTGCAGAGTGCACGGTGCCCGGGATGACCTTGACCAGCAGAGAGACTGGAAAGACCTGACCTCTTTTTCTTCAACATCCTACTGTGCTTGGAGCATGAAAAATACATTTACAGCTGTTGTGGCAACTGTCCCATGGGTCGCATGGTGTCGAAACAAACGCAGAGCCCTTCTTTGCCCCAAACCCTGCTCTCAGAGGCGTGCGGGGATTTCAGTGGTGGTAAATACAGGCAAAGAAGATATACACTCTTAAAGTCGAGTGGGTTTGGTGCTGCACAAATAAGTGTTTTTGACAGCCATACAGAAACAACTAGATGATGGATCAGATCAATAAATGATATGGGCTGAGGTAAGAATAAATGAAAAAGATGTACTGTGCCCATTAATCAAATATGTACTGTACCAAAAATATTCACACAATATGCCAAAGGTCTACTGTAGAAATAAAACATTACAGCTACATAAGCTGAGTCTGCTCTGACTAGTTTTCTTTCTTCATCTGGGTCTGGTCATATGACTCAGTGCATGCTTTTCCAGGTGCTCATGCAGACGTCTTTGACTTCAACCTGACTGAATCCCTTGGACTCATAGGCTGAATTTACTGCATCACTGCCATATTTGATTTACACATAAGGGTAGAATTAAACATCAGTCAAAGACCAGTGCACAGAGCCCTTTATAAACAAAGAACACACTAACAACAATGTCGTTTATGCTATTAAAAAGAAGCATAACAAATAAAGGCATTTGAGGACGTGTCAGAAATGCTCGTTTTCCTCGTGGGCGTGTCTGTGTTTGATTGACAGCAGGTGGCGGACCTGGGCTGACGTGTTGAACGTGCTGCAGTCGAGCAGCTAATTCTCTGACGTCAGCAGTCTGTGTGAGTCTGTGGCTGTGCTGCTCAGTGTGACTGATGCAGTGCTGGTGCTATTGCTTTGTGCAACATGTGCTTGGCTTTCTAGAATCAAACGATAAAACACATTCCCCCATTTATTTTCTCAAAGGAAGACAGGTCAGGTGATTTTTTACAGAGCAGATAACCTTCTCAGTTGCCAGTTTATTAGGTACACCTGGGTCGGGCTAGTCCAGCTGTCCTGTAATAAATCCTCCTTCCAGTTTGTGTTCAAACCGTTTCGGAGAGGTGTTCATTCAGCTGTGTGTCATTGTGGAGGCTGCAGACGAACTTTATTAGAGACTGACTTAGTTTTAGTTAGGTGTACCTAATAAACTGGCAACTGAGTGCACAGTATGTCTGCCAGGACCAGTGGGCCAAAGCGGGCAGCTGTTCAGAGGCTACCCCGGGTTTGTTCCATTGTATTCGGGTCTAAATAAATGGATTAATCATACATTTGTTAAGTTGTCCTCCATCTTTCACCTCGTGGCCCTGTGTCAGAATCTTGTTGAACACTGGTGTTGTATCAGATTGTTTCCATGTTTCTCTGAGGCAAGGTGTTGCATCATGGGAGTTAGGCTGCAACCAACAGTTATTTTCATGATAAAAACACCTTACAACTATTTTATTTGATAAACACTAGTTCCTGTAGCTCTCTACTAAGTGTGATGAGTTAGTTCATTAGTTCAATATGGAACTGATGTTGGCCCAAGAGTTCAGTAACTGGCCCTCAGAGCCATAGGTGAAACTAAATAAATAAAAACAAATTAAACAGTGAAATGTGGAAATGAAAGAAGTTCCACTTTGTGATCTGACTCGTTTCGAGTCTATATTTATTTGTGGCCATTTTGCTTCTCTTCATAGGCTCTTCACTTGTTCTGAATCACTTGTGTATCTGTGACAGTTTTTCTTGTATTTTTGCTTTTCTGTTGTTTCTTAGTAGTCGTTTGACTTCCAAAAAGAAATGTTAAGAGCCAGTTTATAGAGACTCAGGTCCAGGGGCCTCCGGATCCCATGAGCCCAGTAACTCACTAAGCCATACATGACTGTGACTCATTAGGGGAATATAACAGTCACTGGACTAGACCAAGATATTGATAAGCTTTGGCTTTAGCCTACTACTACTACGTCATATTATTATTATATTGCTGTTTTTTATGATTAGTAGTATTTTACCATATAACAATACTTTTAGTGTTGATGGTGGGTGTTTTGTCCTGTTTAGCTCCCATGGCTGAGATGCTGAAATGAATCCAGCTCCATGGTTTAATCTCTGGCCCACATTTGGCACATACATCCACCATCTGCGCGCTGATTGGACGGGGGGACCCGCACGGGAGCGCGCCTGCGCGAACACGCTCGGGCTGTGTTTCCAGGAGACTCTCCCACGCGCACTCATCCTGCGTGCCTTAGCTGAGCGTCTTGAACGTGCACCGGTCATAAATCTTTGTCCAGCGTGCCCGCCAGTGGAATGCGCGCCCCCGCTGTCCGCGTTAATTGGAGCGCACCGCTGATGGTGGTTAGAAAATGTGAATGTTCCAATGTGCTCTGCTGGACAGGAGGAAGGATGAGGATGAGGAGGGGGACTGCGCACGCTGCGCCGCTTCTCTCCTGATCGCAGCTTTTAAAAAATGATTATAAGGATGAAAAGTGGCCAACGCTGTTTTATTGGAGCAGGTTCTTCGTCCCGTTAGGCGGATAGCAGTTGTTTGGTTGTTTCTCCAAACTTGTTCTCCTCTGTTTTTCTTCCTGGCAGAATAATTCCCTCTGTTCGACCACACTTCGTTTTCTGTGTGCCCACATTTTATTTTAAATCCGTTTCCAAGCCCAGATTATTTTAGATTGTGTTTAAAGCGTCGATGTGGAGGATCATAGCCGAATAGTTGTTGTTGGCATCCGGAGAAAGAAGCTCGGTGTGTCTGAGAAGGATTCCTTCTATAAGCAGGACCGTCATGTATGCAGGACGCAAGAGGAGAAAACCAGTCCAGAGAGCGTAAGTTGGTTTATTTTATTGTGAAGTTCCGACTTCACTGACTGAAAATCAACTCGCATTAAAGTGCACGACTGCGAGTCAGTGTCGTGGTGTTTTCAAATGCACATGCAGCTAGTTTGAATAATCCATATAGAACATAACTATATTCATTTTCATTGACATTCATGTATCTTTGCTTGGACAGACTCTCATTATGTTTGCGCAGTGACCTGTAGCTCTCTCCTCTTTAACTCGGCTGTTATCTCTTTTAATGCGCATGTGAGTGCTGAACATTTATACTTGGGAATTGTTTTCGTGAGCTTCTTTATTAAAGCATAAGCAGGAGATGTTCCGTGCGTTGTGGAAGGCGCATGGTTGGTTTGACGCCTGCGGATTAGCGCAGGCCTGGAACCGCGGCCTGGTTTTAACCCTTCAGCGCTGCGCTCATTGCTTGTTATTCACCGAGCTCATTTGGCAAATTCCGCAAAATAACGATAAGAAAATGCAGCCAGGCTTTTTTTTTATTGAAATTAAATTTTTAATTTTTATTTGTTTTTTGTTTTTGTTTTTTTTGTTTTTTGTTACAGGAGCTGCGCCATTTTTGTGTCAACGCCCTTCAGGGGATCAGAAGGACCATTTGTTTTGTGGTGTTTGTTTTTGGGGGGGTGTAGGATATGTAATGTTTGGGTTTGATAAATTCTTCTTTGGCTGAAGTCGCAATATAAAAATAACCGGCCTCGACTTTTCTTAATTTACGTGACCAACGCATGCAAACGTCTTTTTTTCAGCAGAAATATTCGATCAAATGTTCAACTGTGACGATCCGGACGAAAGACAATGCGATGCCCTTTATAAAGTCAGAATACTACAGCGACTGTGAGTCAGACTGACTCCATGTGCCTGTCACAGGAGTAACTTTCCAAAAGGCCAAACTGTGCACAGCAGTGACGGCAGGACAGGAGCTTGTTCTCAGGCTGAGGCCTAAACTCCACCAGATGTGTCCATAAGTAGCTGCTGTACTTTACTAATGAAATAAGTTCTAATAGAAGAATTAATCCCAGTGACCCCACCATGAGCAGTGTTGGGTCTTCTGATCAGATTAAATAGACACCACTGTATCTGGAAACGCCTCATACACATGATTAAACAGTTACTGGACAAACCTTAGTCTCCTCACAGACAGACCAGTGGTCGGGTCACATGCAGTGACCCCCCCGTCAGTGATGTGCGGTGTAAACAGACCTCGGTCCATCCACACTGATGCTCTGTGATAAAACGTGACAGCATGCGAGTTGGGAACAGCTACACTGGGGGCTGTCAGCTCAGGTTGCTCCTACAGTGCTGATGTTCTCTATTTGTGTGTCATCAAAACATTCTTCTCATTTAACACACAGGGAGAAGTGACACTTTCCGCAACAACAGAACATTTGTGTAGCAGAAATGAGTTTTTAGTCACTTTTCATCTTGTTAATCCTTGAATGTATTCTGAGGCCTTGTGCAGGGCCCTGAACCTCTTTGACAGGCTGTGACTGCTCTGCTAATAGAAAATCTCACTGTTGTAATGCCTCAGTCGTAAGAGAGCAGCCTGTGGAAATAATGGATGAAGCTGAATCTACAAATACAAAAGAATAAGTGGGTAGAAATGAATAGAGGTATCTGACTGTTGTTGTTCTCTCTGCTGAACATATGTAGACACCTCCATCACTGAATAAACTGGGTTTCTTTGTTTTATTTGTGGCTTTTTAAACTTAAACTTTTAAACTAAAGTCTGTGGTTCAGTCACATTTTGCTCCATGATGGAAATCGTATGTCAACTTTACCTTCCAGATTTCTATTTTGTTTCAGATAAAGCTTGTGTTTCAGAGATGATTAAAACGTTGCAGAACCTCTGTCATCTGAACAAAACGTGGTTTGGTTTTACTACAAATAGACTAATGGATGACTGGATTTCATTGCTGTGCTCTAGTTTGAGACACATTCAACCTCCTGTGTGTAGCATTAGGGCACAAAACATAATTAGACAGTTTTGAAAACAGATAAAAAAAAACAAGATGGAGGTGGTAGAATAATTTTTTCTTTGTATTTTGAAGGCATTTTAATGGCTTTTAGCATTTGACATTATTTGTATCTACATCTTTCTGACTGGAGAAGAAATGTTTATAGTTTTTCTTTGAAGCAGTCATCACTAATGCAATATCACACACTCTAGTGAGGCACAATACTTTACAATTAGAGGTGAATTAAATACGGGTACGATTAAAAAAAAACTACATTAAGAATAAAAGTTATCGTGTTCTGTAATTGGATGAAAGTTTTTTGTTTTATGAAGAAATTTACTACTGAACATGAATCCACTGACACAGACATTAACAAACACCTGCCAGGAAGACGCTGTCAGCAGGTGAAGTGAAACACTGACCAGATGATCCGCTTCCTTTGTCTTGTGGAGAATGTCAGCTGACACCCGGGAAAATGGGATGATTCTGAAGAAATGAAAATCTACTTTGCTTTGTGATGCTTATTCAGGATCAAATATTTATGCATCACTTTAAAACATTTCTCCAAACTTTATTGACATCTTAGTATATTCGAGCCTCTGGTGACAGAGGTTACTGTAAATAAAATCTGCTGTAATCATTTCACACAAAAACCCAAAGGCAAATTTGGAGCAATATGCCGTTGAGCAGCTGAAAATGACACTGTAGGCATGTAACCAGAAAAAAATATGATTAAAAAGATGCTCTTATAATTTACATTAGTGAATTCAGAAAGCACAAAGTACTGTAACATACCATTTCTAACTTTCTTATAGATCAAATCACAACATTTGTTGAAGTGCCCTCAGCAGTGGTGTGGTGTAATCCCCATATTTGGTATAACGATCTCAGAAAATATTTACTATGATCACAGGATTTAACAGTTTAATCCCCAAATTTGTTATAAAACCACCAAGTCATTATAATTCATTGTTTGATCCCGTGTGGTGTAATCCCCATATTTGGTATAGCGATCTCAAAAAATATTTACTGTGATCACAGGATTTAACAGTTGAATCCCCAAATTTGTTATAAAACCACCGTGTCATTATAATTTATTGTTTGATCCAAAGTGTCCTCCAAATAAAGAGTCTGAGAACGGGAGAGGAGCCTAAAGAAAGTCCACACTGTCAACTGTTTTATTGGCATATGGCATTTTTGTTGTGAACTCTCTCTTCTGTTGTAATGTTGGTCAGGGTGAAGCAGCCCCCAGTGGAAGGAGCCAAATCCAATCCCTCCAAACGACACCGGGACCGGCTGAATGGGGAGCTGGAGCGCTTGGCCAGCCTATTGCCATTTCCTGAGGAAGTCACCGCCAGCCTGGACAAACTCTCCATCCTCCGCCTGAGCGTCAGCTACCTGCGAGCCAAGAACTTCTTCTCTGGTAAATTTCACAGAACCTGACTCGAGTCCTTATTGTTTGGCCTAGAACTGCAGCAGCTGATGGTGTTGAGCTGAGGTCAGAGGTTGCACTTAGACATCACTTGACTTTTGTGCTGTAGATGGAGGTACTCTACGTTGTGACAAACCTGGAATGCCGCTGGTGTGTCCCATTGTTAGCTGTGAAACTCACAGGGAATCGAATGAATGAGCAGCAGTCTCCAGCAGAGAGAGACCTCGTGTTCAGCTTAGCTTAGCACAACGACTGAAAGCAGGGGTAACTTTTAGCCTAGCTCCATTATACATGGAGAAAATACATTCTCCACCAATTCTGTCTTTACATTTTGTGCTTTGCTTATTGAACAGCAGTGGAAAAGAGATTTTAGAGGCAGTGAACAACAACCATAGTAAGTTAGATGTCCAAGATGGCGCTCCCCTACGGGCGACATCACAGCTCACTCAGTCAGGTTGTTTTTCTTTTGTCTTTTTCTTGCTTATTTGTGCCATGTTAAGGCAACAGTAAACAAACAAACATTATCTATGACCGAGTGACTTTATTACTGCTAAGAGAGCGCAGTCTTTTTGGAGATTTTGACCCCAGTACACTGGACTCTCACCCAGAGCTAATATGCTATGCTATGTCGACATGAGGCCAGGCTGACCCCTGGCAGGGAGCTCTTCCAATAACAACAAGCCGCAGAAAGTGGCAAGACCCGTGGAGAAGGAAAGGCCGCCTTCGGCAAACACTCCTGGTGCACAGACTGTAAGATTATCTCCAAATGATTTTCTGAAGACGTGGAATATTTAACACTAAAGCTAAGGCCATTTTATCTGCCCAGAGAACTGCAATGTATGTGAGTGTGGTGTATGTCCCTCGTTCGTCCAGGGAGGAGGCTGCACTCAAAGAGTTGCTCAACATGATCAATTTGAACCACTACAATCTCAGGAAAAGCCTAAAGTGTATCAGTTTGGAACCTTTCCTACTAGAGGAAACAAAACACTGGACCAATGTTACAGTAACATTAGAAATGCTTTTTCAGCTGAACCTAAGCCTCATTTTGGTAGATCTGACACCTAGCAATCTGGCTCAAACCTGCTGACACCACACGACTCAAGGCGAAACCAGCCTCAGTGAGAACTGTTAACACCTGGAACGACTGTGCACAGGCCAGCCTACAGGGCTGTCTAGAGGCCGGAGACTGGAACATCTTCAAAGGGGCCACAGACAACATCCATGAATATGCAGAGACTGTGAGTGACTACATCAGCTGGACACACACATCTATATGCACAGCAGCTAGAACGGTGTGTGTTTTCCCCAACCAAAAACCCTGGTTTGATTAATAGGGATATAAAACAGAAAATCAGGAAGGGACGAAAGGCTTTTAAGTCAGGGGACCAAGTGGAGTACAGGAAAGCCCGGTATGAGCTACAGAAGTCCATCAGAGCTGCAAAGAGAGCATACTCCCAAAAACTGGAGAGCTACTACACAAATAACAACACAAGCAGTATGTGGCAGGGAATCCAGGCAGTCACAAACTACAGGAACAAATTGACAAACACAGCCCCCCAGGACTCCACCCTCCTAGACAGCCTTAATAACTTCCATGCTAGGTTTGACAGGCTGAACACAGACCCCCCCGCGACCTGGGGGCTTTTCCAAAATCCATTATCATACCGGTCCCTAAGACATCAGACACATTCTGTCAGGTTTGCCCAGCTACACCTTCCTCTCTTCTTCTTCCTCACACTAGCCTAGCCCTTGCACTGATTACACTATTCAACACACCTGCCCCGCTTCCCTGATTACTCACCAGCTGCACCTCATTAGTCTCCTCCATACTTATACACTGTTCACCAGTCACTCCCCTGCCAGTTCTTTCTCTGTCTTCAGGCCAGTGGTTGTTATGTTGTTTTATCAAGTTTATGCTAAGATTGTCTTTGTTCTCTCTAGTCCTTGTTAGCACCCTAGTCGTTATCCTGCTCTGCCGTCTCTAGTGTGTTCTTCCTCTTCGGACCTCTCCTCTGGACCCCCCTGGATTGCCCCCCCTAGACTGTTGAGAGCCTGTGGGGATCAACTAGCTAGTGTGTATACAGACATCTTCAACCTGTCTTTAATCCAAGCAGTAGTTCCTCACATTTTCAAAAAAAATCCATTATCATACCGGTCCCTAAGACATCAGACACATTCACTCTGAATGACTTCAGGCCAGTGGCGCTCACATGAGTCACCGTGACGTGGTTAGAGCAACTGGTCCTCACACACGTTAACCACATGGTCCCAGACATTGTAGACCCCCTCCAGTTTGCCTACCGCCCCAACAGATTAGTGGACAACACGACGGCTCTGGCTTTATTCCATACCGTGAAACACCTGGACAACAGCAGTACGTATCCTAGGATGCTCTTCCTGGATTACAGTTCTGCATTCAACACCATTCGCCCAGGTAGGCTGATTGGGAAGATGACAGACCTTGGCGTACCAACTCCCACCTGTAACTGGATTCTGGACTTCCTGACTGAAAGACCACAGGTGGTCAGAATGGGAGGGAGGGTGTCTGCTGAACTCACAATCAGCACAGGTTCACTGCAGGGCTGCTGTCTCAGCCCCAAACTCTTCACCCTGTATGCCCACGACTGTGTCTCCACTATGACAACACCATCATCATTAAATATGCTGATGACACCACCATTCTGGGCCTTATCAAGGGGGGAGACGAGTCATTCTTGTTTATGGAGAGGAGAATGACCTCATCCTGAACATAAACAAGATAAAAGAAATAATAGTAGACTTCAGGAAGAACCCCTCCCCTCTGCTGCCTCTGACCGTCAAAGGGACTGAGGTGGAGAGGGTTGACAGCCACAAGTTCCTGGGCCTGCAGGTGACATCTGACCCGAGCTGGTCACTGAACACAGCTGCCACAGTGAAGAAAGCCCAGCAGCAGCTATTCTTCATCAGGCAGCTCAGAAAAGCTGCATCGCCCTCTCACCCAGACTTATAGAAGACTGGTAGAGAGCATCCTCACCACTGGCATCTCACAGTCTGGGGTGGTAACACCACAGAGACAGAGAGCAAGGCTCTTCAAAGGGTCATAAAGACTACAGAGAGGATCATTGGGACTGAACTGCCTGCTATGGACACACTGTACACACAGCGCTGTCGTAAAAGGGCAGAGAACATAATCAGAGGTCCACGCCACCCAGCTCACTCTGCTCAGACACAAAAACTGCACCTACAGCCTCAGGCACAGCAGGATGGACAGTATCATCACACACAGAACTAGACTTTACAACAGCTTTTTCCCAGCTGCAGTACGACTGATGGCAAATAGGAAAATGTGAAAAACAGATGCAATAACACCTCATTACCCTACTAAGTAAAATACCATATCCAACTCCACTATGTGAAATACTATGTAATATACAATATGTAATATTTGAAGTTCACCATCTCATCCATTATCTATTATCTTAATTTTTGCATTGCGTTTTTATCTTTAATGTGTTTTTATACTATGTAATTCTTACATAACTTTATTTTAAGACTAAGTGTTCTTTCTGGCTTTTGACTCCTCACCTGACTCCAGAGGAGAGCTGCACAAGAATTCCTATATGCCTAGACTGTCTGTTTATGCATAAATGCAAATAAAAATCTTGAGTCTTGAGTCTTAAATGATATATTTCTAGACAGGTTGATACAAATCACATAAAGCAGGTATAAATTAAACATATGAGTGGAAAAATTGTTATAAAATGACAAGTCTGAACTGACGGCCCGGTCGAGCTCATGTTCAGTCCACAGGGAAACAGCTGAGGAGTTGTGACCTCAACAGCACAAAGCTTTTCTAAAGTCCAGTCTCTCTAGTGAGCCAAAGTGAAACCAGGGTACCTGATCCAGGCATCAGAACACCTCATCTGCAATAATGCAGTGCAACATAACAATATCAGTAGACCATTTCATTTCTCTACAGGCTGGTGCAGTTTTTAAAAGGACACAAAGCAATAGCAATATTTATCTTGCCTTCTTAGTCATCTTTCAACAAAAAAAAAATATATTTTCCACGTGCCCAAGACTCTTATTAGAGTTACTGGTAAAACACACTGGAAGCGAGATGTGAGCTGGTGGTTCTGTGTTTAAAGTCTTCAGAACAGCTGTCTGTCTGATAACAGGACAGCAGTGGGACAGAGTCTTTACCAGGCCAACCAACAACAGCAGTGTACTGGGCAAAAATGGTTTTCATGTACAGTAAGATCAGGAAGACATTGTGTTTTTATGTAGACTATGGATTTAGGTTTTATTGATTTCCCTCAACTCGTTACAGAGCATTAAAGTGAAACTGCAGAACACAACAGGATTAGTTTAATTTAAACAGCTGACTGTGGAGATTACGCTTCACTAAACGCAGCAGAGGGGAAAAAATGAAGCTTAAAAAATTACGAGGGTTCTACGTGAGACACACACCTCACAGATTCAGCATAAATTGACTCCATTGAATTAATGGAATTCTATCTGCAGCGTGAGATGGGTGTGTGTTTTAGCAGATAAGCCAGTGAGATAAACAGGTGGGACAAAAGAGAAAATAACTGTTGTGTACGGCCGTGGATGGGTTACTGACTGGGCGCAGATACAGATAGAATACTGGACTCCTGAAGGAATTCCATTGTGCTATGCATAATGACAATAAAGATTCTTGACTTGACTTGAAAGACAAATGGTTGAAATGCACCGTAAACAAACACACAAAGATGCAAAAATGACTAAAAGGAATCACACTGGGAAAAATGTATTTGTAATTTTTTAAAACCTTTTTAAATGTTAACAGCACATTGTTGTTGAACTGAATGACAAACTGAAGCCTACAATTCCAAAACCAAGTCTTGAAGTAGCTGTTCCTTTGTATGAATAGTGAATCTACGGGCCGGTTGCCAGGTTTGAGCACTGTTCTTCTTTTAAATTAAACTAGTGGTTTCTCTTGCTCTCATTTGTTGAGTTAAGATAGGCTCAGCCTGAGCAGTGAAATAATTCACCTTTGTTCTGGTTAAACTGGCAAATAAAGATTTCCCAGGCCCTTAGATTTATATTATAAACAATATCAAATTGCAGCAGCTCTTTAGCATGTGTTTGTAATAAAGGCAATGAGCAGTATCCTTGGCTACTTCTCTGGTCCCTCCAGCCATTACAGTAATGTCACAACAACACAGTTTCTCACTCTGTGTTTGTGCTCGATGTGTTTCAGCTCATGTCATCAACCACATATGTGCAGACCACCTCACAGGGAGAACAGACACCAGCCACCGCCTTATTCAAATGGTTACATCCCAGAGAGAGGCTCTCAATATTTCATTGAGACCCCCGTCTATGTACAGTATGTGTGTGTAACATTACTCACTCAGTGATTAGGAGATGGAGCTTTGCTTGCTGTCCATTAAAACCGTACACCAAAGCATCAGGCAGTTGCCTGCCGTTGGTTGGATGTGTATGGTTTTGTCTGAGGTGCAGGTGAAAACACTATTGTTTTAGGAGCTGATCCTTCGGAGCAAATGCTGCAATGCGGCCGTCTGATTCTTCTGAAGCATGAATAATTCAGAGAAACTCTGGAGTTTAAAGAATTTATGAAGTGATGGCAGAGCAGTGTTTGTTTAAGGCAGTGCTGATTTTAAATGGCTGTTTGGAGTGAGACAGGCAGGACAGTGCACCAGGTGACATGAGGGTGTTTTCAGTGGACATAGCAAACGTGTGTGTGTTGTGTAGCTGCTTGGGTCATACGTGTTGTACGTATAGAAGCAAAGGCTGCATTCACATTACATGCTGAAATGACCCAAATCAGGTTTTTCTCTGCACATATCACCTGCTGCTGTCATTCATTGTCGGCCCTTCACAGACTGAAAAAAAATAAACATGGAGGAGAGCAGCAGCAGCAGCAATGGGGTCGGTGGAGAGAGGAGGATGTGTTAGATGTTTCTGATCAAATCAAACTAACTGACCAGTTTGGGATGAAACTGTGCGATTTGACTGTCACACAGATAGCTGGCACACTGGCTACCTGACCTGTCAGAGTGAATTATTGGTCGTGACCAGTAGGTCAAAGTATAGCCTATAGACAAGCCCTCTTGTCTAACTGCATTAGCCTGCTTCCTGGACAGTCTCTAAGTAATTAACAAGTTCAGCGTTTACATTAAATAAGCAGCTCCGCAGAGGCACAGCTCTGTGGGCTCGTCACTCCAGGATGCCTCCGTGTTCATCCATAATTTGTTGTGTGTAAACAACACAAATCCTGCTTGTCAGAGGCATTCGAAAGCAGGTGGCCTGTGGAGCGAGAACTTAGCTCCAGTACAGTCTGGGAACACTGCCATTGCTTCAGCACTGTCCTGTAGCTGCTCTGTTTGCATATTTGATTAGCCCACCTCCAATAAATACTAAAGTGATGCAGAGACACATTTTTCTTCTTCTTGTAGCTCTCTCTCTCTCTTTTTAACTCAGTAAGGGTTGTTGATTAGAGTCTATTTTACCCAAACACTTGTGGTTGTGCATGTAATTGAATATGTGGTAGGAGATGAACAAAGGCCTAACACAGCCCAGTTAATGTGGCTTCAGCGAGATCCAGCCCAGCTGCTATTTTGGTTATAATCTGGAGCTACAATGGGCTCGTCCCTCAGCCAGTCTGAAGAGAGGGGCATTAACTCGCTTAACATGGAGCTCACCCAACTCTGAGTGTGTTAAGAACCATCCTCACAGCTGCTGTCTGCCTTGAGGACCATCATTCCCAGCAGAGCAGTGATTAATGAGTAAAAGAAGAAAATGTCTGTTTCCTGTGAGGCAAACTCTAGCATGTCACTTTGTTCCCTGGAGTGTCTGCGGCCCCAGGTTTGAAGAGTGTCCCTGTGCTTTTGTCCAATATTCTGTGTGCACGCTGGTCTGAAAGCTTTGCACCACATTACTGATGGTTTCTAACTTTTGTTAGAAACCATTTCTGTTCAAAATGTCACTTGGCTTTTGTAGAAAGTGTATTTGGTAATACAGCTGAATTCATCACAGTTTAATTCACTGGGGTGCAGCTGCAGAACATGTTGCCTGATGTCTAGAAGATGAGGCCACATACCCAGTGTGAATGAGATTAATGTCTGTATTCAGCACACAGCTGGAAATATCTGTCAGATCTTCAGCTCAGCAGCATTTCTAAGGCAGTTTTGGTTACATAAGCTGTGTGACTGCTATGAAAGTCTTGTGACATGTCATGATGCCCGCTTCTGTTCTGCCCTGAATGTCTGTAACGATTTCTTATATGCTATACCACCGCCCCTCCCCCTCCATGCTGTAGGTCATCTATCTGCACACAAATGATAGATGGAACTAATTGGGCTACATGATCATCACTCCTCGCTCTGCTTCCCCTGCAAGTCTTAGCCCCATCCCCCAGCCCCACTGGTCACCATACAGCACTGCGAGGAATGTGGGCCACCACAGGGAGAACCTGGTAATTGGGAGTGATCCCTCCCCATCCTGCTCTTTCTTGGGATCCTCTCTCATAAGCAACCATGTGATCAAAAGAGCTCAGGAGACACGAAAGCAGCGCTGGGTGCCTGCTTTCCCCCTCGTGTTAGTGACCACGTGTTCATATACAGCCTCTGAATCATGTGTTCATTTACTGCAGTGTTTAGGGGATGAAGGAGCTGTAATGTCCTGTACCCTTTCACACTGTGGTCAAATAATTAACGCCCAAACAGACTCACAATGTGCACGCATTGTTCTGTGTACACGCTGACACACACGTCCACTTTGGTAAATGGTCTTATACTGGTATAGCGCCTTTCTACGCTTTACAGCACACTCAAAGCCCTTTCACACTATTTGGCCATTCACCCATTCGCACTCCCAAGCACTCACACATTCATACACCAGTGACATCACTGGGAGCAACTGGGGGTTCAGTGTCTTGCTGAAGGAAACTTCGAGATGTTGACTGGACAGAGTATCAAACCGCTAATTCTCCAGTTAGGAAATGACCCGCTCTACCTCCTGAGCCACAGCCGCTCCCCCACTTTCTGCCCTGCTGTGACAGTTCTATTTCATTTAAGGCTTTGCAGTCTGTGAGCTGTTGCTATTGGGTATATCCCTCACGCATGCGGAGTGCTGAAGAGATTCTTTCACACCCTGTGCTCCGTACAGGGCTGTCCACAAACAGGTCCAGGCTGTGGTAGCCTAAATGCCACTGTGACCTGTGATCAGTTTTCTCTTTTTCTTCAGCAGTCTGAAGAGCAATTTCTTCATGCTAAAGAACAGAGTTCCTTAATGCTGGATTCCAACGCCACACCACCATCACTGTGCGCCCAGGTTAGCGATACGGACTTCATCATGCCCAGCGACCCGCACCCTCACTGTGAGGCCTGCCTTGGCGCAAAGCACACCAAGCTGGCACTCTCCCCCCAGGCTGCTTGCTTGCCGAAGGCGGAGAAGCAGCGCAGGGTGGAGGTGTTCGCAGCTATCAGAGAGCGGGATTCTGCCAATGACAGCAGCTGGGTGAACTGCGGTGATGATCCCTTGACAGATGACCCCTTGGAGTTCCTCAGCGTGGGTGGGCCTGAGTTTGTTGACTCGCTCCCTGCCATCGCGGACTCTCCCAGCTCTCCCCCAATCCATCAGTCAACATGGATGCCGGCGGAGATGAGCTTCCTCCACCTCAGCAGCACACTTCCACCACCGTTCAGCCTCCACATTCAGAGCTCTGCTTCACAATCTGCCAGAGATCATCAGAAAGGCGAAGGACCGCGGGGGCATTCCTCTCCTGCTGGCTGCCCCCGACCCCAATTGCACATGATGGGTGATTTCTACAGACCAGGCTGCAAAGCAAGCACTCCCTGTCTGGCCAACTCATCTTTCCTGCCGTTCCGCCACTGGAAAGCATCTCCTCTATCTTGCTTCCCAAGGCAATGTTCTTTGGCAGGAGGTGGCCCATTCATCCACTTTCACAGGACCAGGTCACTGCTCGCCTCTTATCAATGTGCATCCCAGGCAGGTGCGATGATTAGCAATGTCACTCTCCTCTTCGCATCCTTTTTTCCTCCCTCACTGCACAGCCCAGGGATTCTCCCTGCAGAGGCAGCAAAGGAAATTGGGAAATTGTGTGCATCAAGGCCTGGGCAACAAAAAAGAAATGATCTAGCGCAACCGCATGTGGCTACACATGTCACAGCTGTCAGAGCAGATCCATGGAATCTGTTGAGGGTCCCAGGTAAAAAGATAAAAATAAAAGAAAAACCTGGTACAGCCATGGAGGACAGCACCACAGGCCGAGGTGCCCAGCAGCTGCTGATGCGCCACCGAACACTGCTCCTCCTCCATGGGACGTGTGTGCAAAACCCCGGAGACAGTCGAACACTCAAAACACAGGTCCTTTTTGAAAGAGAGAAAAGAAAAGCTCTTCTGACAGTCCTTTTCCTGTGTTTCTGAATCTGCACTGTCTGTTTACACAACTTTCCCCACCACAACTGTGCCATGGGTTATTCAAAAAAAAAAGAAAGAAACACATTTCATTTTCTCCTCGTTGTCATGTCTAACGCACTGTCCGGCTAGCTCAGTTGGTAGAGCTTGAGACTCTTAATCTTGGGGTTGGGCGTTCGTTTTAAAGATCTCTCCACAACGGAGGACACAGCTGCACTGCCACCATCCCTCTGTGGACTCTGCTGCTGAATACAACAGCCCTCTTCAAGGCCACCACCAGATTGATAAAGAGCAGTTTTCTGACAGTTGCTTCTCCTCTCTCTTTGGGTTTTCAATGTCTTCTCACACACACACACACACACATTTCCCCACTGCACACTTCACACACTGTGCCATGGGATGCACTTAACATGAATCATTCTCCACAGCAAGTTCTGTTGTTTCTCCTGACGCAGTTTCTCCACACCAGATGACCCAGCGGCACAGGAAATTCCTGCGCTTCTCTTTCCAAGGTGCATGGTTCCAATACAACAGGTTGCCCTTTGGTTATTCTCTGGCCCCTCGCACATTCTCCAAGTGTGTGGAAGTGGTGTTAGAACCAATATGTAGGATGGGAATCAGAGTCTTCTTTTATTTAGATGATCTGATTCTGTCAGGTTTGCCCGGCTGCACCTTCCTTTCTTTCCTCTTTCTAGCTCTAGTCTGCTCCTTCTCACTGACTCTCTTGATTAACACACCTGTCCTGATTTTCTGACACTCTTCAGCTGCGCCTCCTTTGTCACTCCCTATTTATACTCGACTTTACCTTCACTCCCTTGCTGGTTCTTTCTATGTTGTTAGCCTTCATTTTCATGTCGGATTATACCTTTTGTCTCCCTTTTCCACATTTGTTTCTTAAAGTCTTAGCGTCTCCTGTCATATCATCCTGGACCTCTCCTTTGGACCTTGGCTCCCTCAGCTCCACCAACCTCTTCCACAGGTCGATGCACAGTCTCACAAATGTGTCTCTGCTCACTTGGGGAGGCACATGTCTGTCACAGGTGGTGGGAGTGGAATCACACCCTGTCTCTCCACATAAACTGTCTGGAACTGGCCACAGTACTGAAAGTCTTAAGACATTTTGCACAAATACTGACAGGAAAACACTAGTGGTGTGTTCAAACAACACAACAGCTGTCACTTACATCAACCAGCAAGCCGTTGTTCGTTCTGCCCCACTGCTAGAAATGGCACAGAATCTTCTGATCTGGGCTCATCAGAACCTGCTCTTCCTCAGAGCCATACACATCCCCTGTGAGCAGAACCGTGCGTCGTATCATGTCACGAGGCGACCCTCAGCCCAGCGAGTGGAGATTGAATCCGCCCCTCATTCAGATGCTGTGGGACAAATTCCAGCGAGCAGTGGCGTGGGAATGTGCAGTGCACTCTCTGGTTCTCAATGAACGCTGGAGATGAGCCTCCACTAGGGGTAGATGCCTTTGCTCACCACCCCTGGCCCAGAGGTCTCCTTTATGTGTTCCCCCCAGCCCACTGATCCCACGTCTCCTCTCACTCATTCAGGATGAACGGTTGCATGTCCTCCTGATAGTCCCGGAGCACACAGGCGTGGCTTGGTTTCCAACCCTGGTTCAGCTGCTTGCGGGCAAGCCTTGGCCCTGGGATGCGCTCTCTCAGCTGGATGGTGCGATCCAGCAGTTACCCATGATAGGACAGCGCCTGTGGGCTTGGCCCGTGAACAGGAGTGACTGGAGAGCCTAGGCTTGCCTCCATCAGTGTTGGGTACAATTCAGTGTGTGAGAGCTCCATCAACAATGGCATCTTATGCAACAAAATGGTCTGCTTTCATGGTGCATGGAAAGAGGCACAGTTCCCACTTCTTGCCCACTAGCTCAAGTGTTAATTTTCTTACAGACCCTGGTGGACAGAAACCTGGCCCTGTCTACTAGGGTAGACAGGAGGTGACAGTGGTGCGGTGGGTAGAGCAGTCATCTCACAACCAGAAGGTTGAAGGTTCGAACCTCAGTGTCTCCAGACCATGTGTCCTTGGGCAAGACACTGAAGCCCCCCGTTGCCCCTGATGGTTAGAGCTGTTGGTTGAGGTGGTGCCGCAGATGGCTGCCATTGGTTCTGTACTGGATACAAATTCCTTCTGTGTAACATACTTGGCCAATAAAGGTGATTATCTTTACTGTGAAAGTTTATGCCGCTGCCATTTTGTCATGCCATGTAGGTTTCGGTGAGAGATCCGTGTTGCGCACACCTGCTGGTGAAGCGTTTTCTGAGGGGTGTAGGCAGACAATGGCCTGCGATGCGTTCTGTAGCACCACACTGGAACTTACCTCTGGTTTTATGCGTGCTCAGGAAACCCCCTTTCAAGCCCATAGTGCAGATATCTCTTAAACATCTCTGTTTGAAAACAGCGTTTCTCTTAGCCCTGACTTTGGCTAAGCGAGTGGGCGATCTGTGTGCACTGTCTGTCTCACCAGCGTGCCTTCTTATCTGTGAAGACAGCAGCTTGGCCATTCTGAGACTGAACCCTGCTTATGCACTGAAAATAGTAACATCCTCTTTTTGATCCAGAATCATCTCCCTGGATGGTTTCTGTCCTCCACCACATGGGGATGAGTCAGAAAAGGAACTCCATGCTTTCTGCCCACTGTGCACACTGTCCCATTACGTGGCTTGCAGTGCAACTGTCAGACAAACACAACAGCTGTTTGTGTATTACAGGAAGCACTCTCTTGGGCAGCCTCTAACCAATTAGAATCAAAATCAGAATCAGTTTTATTGGCTAGGTGTGACGGACACACAAAGAATTTGACTCAGGTACATCAGCTCTCAATGTGCAAACAGCAAACCAGCATAAGGCTGTGTAATATAACAAAATAAGCAGTATTAACATGAGCTGGTGCAGGAAGTACATCCTCTGCTGTGCCTTCTTGCCAAGCAGCAGTTGTCTCACTGGTTGTGTGAGGCTATCACACAGGTATACTTATACAGACAACAGCTGACAGCTCTTAGAGGGCGAAGCCTATACGAAAAGAACGATGGTTACGTACAGTAACCCAAGCTTCTATAGGCATAGCCCTCTAAGCTGGCAGCCCTGCTGTCTCCACCCCCACCAGTTGAAGAAAAAGTGTTGTTATAGGGAACTGATCACAGGCCACATTGGCATTTATGCGATCGCAGTGGACCTGTTTGGGGACAGCCCAATGTAGGGCACAGGGCGCGAAAGAATCTCTTCAGCACTGCACATGCACGAGAGTTAACCCTAATAGCGACAGTTCTTAGAGGGCAAAGTCTATACTCAGAAGCTTGGGTTACTGTACATTACCATCGTTATACCATTGGGTTAATTTTTCAGTGAACTTTTTTCTCATTCCCGAAGATGATGCAGATTTTTAAAATACCTTTGAAAAGGGCAGAAGCCAGTGCTCAGTTCATGTTGTTTGTGGCTAAACCACAGTGTTGTGTTGCCAGGTACAGCCTGTAAATGCACAACATGTTTGGCATGTCAATGAAATGGTGTAGACCTGATCTGACAACTGACCATGGGTCTGCCATAAAGAATTCAGTCACACTAGTTGTTTCAGTATGGTTATCCTCAGGTTTTGTGTGGCGTGAATTGTTGTGTAACAGTGCTGTAAGTGAAAACAGTTTTCTCACAAACCAGAATACAGGAGCTCATGTGTAGTCAGAGCCCAGGGCAGCTGACTTGGTGAACCCACAGATGTGTTGTGGACAGACCTTTGGCAAAGATTCCTATGTGCCACAAACTGATTTCTGGGTTAGTCCCAGACCCTGCCCTGTTAGTCTGGGTTTGGATTTAAAAATGAGATTGTCCTAATCCATGAGAGTTTTACATTCTTTGTGATCATTTCTTTGTTTTCAGCATCTGGCGATGCTGTGTGAATGGCAGGTGTGCTGTGTATCTCCATATTGTGTAGGTGTTGGGAAGACCAACATATTTTTCAGAGCAGTTTAATGTTATGATTGGTTGTGTCAAACGTAGAACAATAAGATAGTTAACAGAGATGGTGTGGAGGACGAGCTCAACATCATGACTAATGATGACCCAAACCAACGAAAAAGTGTTCAGGCATCCAGAAACCAAGATCCATCAATCTTTAACTGTTAAAGCTGTAGGTTAACGACACTCCTGGACACAAGACAAAATGTTCCTCACTGAATCAGAGCTGCCATGGATCCAAAATAAACCACCCCTTACTAAACTGGCTTATCGCTCTTCAAACATAGTCCTGTTTAATGACCACAGGCCTCATCGTCTCATGTGACTTGACAGTGTGTGGTATAAACAAACAATTGTGTGTCTCGGTTAACTGACTGTGAAAAGCAGCTGCAGTAGGTTATGTATAGTTTAATACTAACAGTATTTATAATATGAGCATGTTTATCATGGTGAAGCCAACGTGTGCACAACTCCATCGATCTCAAAGTAACTCCACCACCAGTAGGAGAAAGTGTCACTGGGTGGTGTAAATAGCAGCTCTTTGGTGTTAAGTAGCATTTGATCCACAGTCTTTCCTGTGATTGGTTGCAAACACTTCGTTAAGGCATTTTTAGCAGCATCATATGTGCTGCTCTTTTTGTTATCACGGATATGTGGCAGCACAAGCTCAGAACATCCACACTAATCCTGTTGTAAGTGCCATCATGGGACAAATTGAAAGTGGTCAAATGTTTGATAAATATTTGTAATGTGCTACATGTTTTTTGTTTTGTTTGTTTTTTTGGTCTTAGCTTCCACAAAAGTAAAGCCCTCTGTGAGGTAAACCTCAGCATACCAGGCTGAAGTCTGGCTCTCTGTGGAGCTGTGTCACTAATCTTTATGCTGGAGGCCCTGTGATGAAGGCCGGGACCTGAGCCAAGATGGCCTCTAGGTCAGAGTTTCAGGACAGAAAGATTTGTCTTGAGAAGGTGTTGGCAACCAGACATAATTTGTTTTGGCAGCTCTGTAACTCTGTCTTCATAAAATCACATTTATGATTTTGGAGGAAATGAAATTTCTGCCTGGATTATGTCCACTAGGAAAGTTTTTCCCAGGAGTGCCTCATTCTTCTCTGGGTGGATGGTTGGTACACAAAGTGGCTTTGACATCAGGGCCTGGGGATTGCATCCTGCATCTTGTGTGCTTAGCTCTGACAATGGTTAAAACCAGTCTTTAACCAAGACCACTGTTCTCCTCATTAGGGAATCTAAACAATTACAGAGGTTTCTAAGGCTCAGGCTTTGCAGTTGTGTTCGTCGCAGTAATGATGCTATCTATATGAACAATGAGCAAGCTAATTGCTAACAGAGGGCAACTGGCACATTGACACAACTTTCCAGATGGAAGATACTTTTTTTTAAATTTTATATTTTATATGTACCAAGATGTGACACAGTTCTTCAGTTTATAGGTTGCAACACAATTACAAGACTACAGTCCGGCCATGTGGTCGTAAAGGGAGGAGAAGGAGTGGATTTCCTGTGTCCTTGTTATGGTCTTATTCTGATTATAATGAAAGCACATGAACAAATATTTAGATACATTTTAAAGCTTTAAAATTCAGCTGATTTCTGTTCTACCACTTCCTGAAATATTGGTCCTACGATTCAGTGGATGAGATGGCACCATAAAGTCTGGTGCATAGATCAAGAAGGCTATTTAATTATTAAATTACCATAGATGTTTGTATATTTATTCCTATTAGATATGAAACAACAGTTAAGGTGGTCTTTAATTTTATCTTGTTGAGTCTGTTGATGACATCTTGGAGAAAAAATTGTGCACAGCAACCTGAAGAAAGGTACAAGGAGAGAGAGAGAGAGGACACACTACAGGAGAGAGGAGACACGCAGTTAGTAATGTGTAATGGTGGCATATAGAAGCATAGGGAGAGAGAGGAGAGGAGAGGAGAGGAGAGGAGAGGAGAGGAGAGCAGAGCGCTCAGCGTCCTCAGGAGGCAGTTTGTACTGCAATGTATTATCCCTGGAAGGTAGAGATACAGGTGGAACAAAATCTTCATTCACCAGAGTTTTAAATCTTTCAAGACCTGAGTAAACTAAATTTTGACTGAAGACAGATTCAGGTTTAAGTCATATGATCTCCTCAGACCTGCAGATTGTAGTATCACAGCACATTGTAAGCACATTTTTTTCTCAAAGATGTCAACAGACTCATGAAAAAAATTCTCAAAAAGATGTGAGGAACTTACTTTGACTCTGCTCAGTAGTCATTTCTTTTCTTTCTCCTGTCCACGGCCAGTGTGGTGAACGCATTGATACCAAGCAGCACAATGAGCACTTTTCTCCAATGAAACAGGCTGAATGGCTGGTTACAAGACTGAAGATGACAGTCTGATTGAAATATCTTCTGCTTTTCTCTCACCACTTGCAAGGGGTTAGAATGAGCAAGAGTTCAGTTTCACTGCTTGTTGAGGTTTCTGCCCGAGAGAGGAGCTTTTTCCTTCAGCCTGAATCAGGAAGAACAAAGTGTTGTTTCAGTGAGGTGCCAATAAGCTTGCAGTGAGCTTAACTGACAGGAAATTTCCACTTGGCATCCTCTGAATGCAAGATAACACATATCCCATGGACATCACTGTTCTTCCACTTACTGAGCAGACCAGCATGTTAACCCTTTACTCACCCTCAGCACCAGATCTGGATGGAGAAAAACATACTGTAGTTATGATCTCACACTGGGAGAAAACGAGAATTGCCCGAGGACGAGAACAGCTGGGGCCAGCAGCTAATGAGCAACAGAGCTGGGTGAGGCCTGAGAGGAGAGCAGAGAGAGAGAGGGTTGGAGCTGAATTGAGCAACATCCATCCATCCATCCATTTTCCTCCGCTTATCCGGGACCGGGTCGCGGGGGCAGCAGTCTAAGCAAAGATGCCCAGACTTCCCTCTCTCCAGACACTTCCTCCAGCTCCTCCGGGGGAATGCCGGAGTCCAAAGCTCTGACAAATGGTACACCACGAGGGATTTACTGGCTGCAATGCCAAATAATAGACACACTTTCTTCTGATTCTATTACATGTTGCACCTCTTTACATTTAGATAACTACAAATATCAGACTTCACTTTTAGTTGGAGGTTTGTAAAAAAAA
>NW_018128065.1:135408-169812 GCF_001952655.1 Monopterus albus | reverse complement strand
GAGAAGCTTCTTGACTACCTCAGTGACTTCAGCTTGGGTGATGGACGAGTCCACCTCTGAGCCCTCAGCCTCTGCTTCCTCATCGGAAGACATGGCACCGGGATTGAGGAGATCCTCAAAGTATTCCTTCCACCATCTGACAATGTCCCCAGTTGAGGTCAACAGCTGCCCACCTTCACTGTAAACAGTTTTGGCAGGGCACTGCTTCCCCCTCCTGAGGCGCCGGACGGTTTGCCAGAATTTCTTCGAGGCCAACTGATAGTTGGGGCCTCACCGAACTCCTCCCAGACCCAAGTTTTTGCCTCCGCAACCGCCTGGGCTGCAGCCCGCTTGGCCTGCTGGTACCCGTTGGCTGTCTCAGGAGTCCCACGAGCAAACCAGGCTCGAAAGGACTCCTTCTTCAGCTTGACGGCATCCCTTACTTCCGGTGTCCACCACCAGGTTCGGGCATTGCCACCACGACAGGCAACGGAGACCTTATGGCCACAGCTCTGAACGGCCGCATCAACAATGGAGGTGGAGAATATGGTCCACTCAGACTCAGTATCTCCAGCCTCCCCCGGGATCTGGTCAAAGCTCTGCTGGAGGCGGGAGCTGAAGATCTCTCTGACAGGGGATTCTGCTAAAAGTTCCCAACAGACCCTCACAATACGTTTGGGTCTGGGTTTGGGAACTGAGCAACATTAAAGTGCAAATATAGTGACGCCTGAAGGAGCTGTCTTGTGCAGCAGTCTATTCTCCAGCAAACATCCATTTTTTATACCGCAGAGTCCCAAACAGCATCACGGTGGGCTGGAGCCAATCCCAGCCATCTGCAGGCGAGAGGCAGGGTACACCCTGGACAGGTCGCCAGTCCATCACAGAGCTAACACACAGACAAACAACCACTCACTACGGGGAATTTAGAGACACCAATCAACCTATGCTGCATGTCTTTGGACTGCGGGAAGAAGCCGGAGCACCCGGAGAGAACCCACGCAAGCACGGGGAGAACATGCAAACTCCACACAGAAAGGCCCCAGGTTGGCCAGGGCCTGAACCCTTCTCACTGTGAGGCAACAGCGCTAACCACCACGCCACCTTTTGTCTTGTGCAAAAAGCTGTCTTAAAAAGCTGGCCCCTAACTCCTGAAATCTTCACTTGATTTGTGCATGTTTTTTGTTCACACTGACTTCACTTCCTTGTGGACTTGCAGGCTTATGGCTGCAACATAAAATATATATATAGTATATATATAATATTATTATAACATTATAAATAATAAGTCTTCCAACATCAGCCATTTTCCCATCAGAAGAAAAAATATTTCTTTGACCTTATTTTAAAAAGGTAGAAAATGATTGAAGTGGTAACTTTTCCCTTCGCTACAAACTGGGCTTGCACATTTGATGAAACTAATAAAACAGACATTTGAATAAAACATTTTAAAAAAAGCACCTCATGCTTTATGTATACTGTGGACTATGCACAAACAAATATATAATGAATATATCATTTATATATTCATTTTATTTAAAGTCAGAAATGTATATTATTCTCCATTGTGATGGTTCCTGTGAATCACTTCCTGTAGATGACATCTGAAACATCTGCATTATCAGTTCAAATTATGTTTATAAGGACAAGAACTTTAAGATAAAGACAGCCATTTTTGCAGCACTGCAACTAAATATTATTTTCTCAATCAACAAAAGATAGTTTGATCCAAAATAATGTAAGAAAAAAATTCTAACTGCTGTGTAAAATACCTTGCAATGGTTTTTGTCCATCAAACCGTCTGGAATCAAATACAGTGTATTGTGTTTGCAACCGTGTTTGACAAAGAAAAGCAGTAAATCCTCACAAATGAGAAGTGAAAACTAGGTCACCTATGATGAAAATGACAAAGTGATGATGAAAATAGCTGAAACAGTAACAAGATATTTGTGTTTCTGTTGTGATGTTTGTCTGATGTGCTGGTGTTACAGCAGGCATCACACAAGCTTGTCAGACAAAGTAAAAGTTGTGCACTTCGACTTAATGTTAGTGCACTAAACATGAGGAAGACCAGAGACTAAAGCTTGTTTGATTCTCTCCACCTCCACCCTCCTGCCCTGTGTGTCCCTCTGTACAGTTGCTCTGAACAGTCGTAACAAAGCATCTCCAGCTGGCGTGAATGATGACGACGATAAAACAGCAGGAGTGGCTGAGACCAGGATCCCTGAAGGCGAGCTGCTGCTGCAGGTCAGTTTTACAACCGAGGGTACATTCAGAGCCCAGACTTCAAACCCATGCAACACCTCAGAGATGGAATGAAAGGCTGAGTGTGAGTGTTGGACCTCACTAATGCTCTGGTGGCTGAAAGGGAGAAAGTCCAAAATCTGGTGTAAAGCCCATTGACTGTATATTAGAGATGGACAAACCCATCGTGACATCACCCACTGGTTTTCTGAAGAGCAGTTTTGAAGCTCAAGTCTGGCTGTCGCCATCTTGGCAGTGCTTCACTCCAGCTCCTACAGATAATCCAAAACTGGGCAAAGAGATGGGGTGTGAGTGGAGCTCTCTAGACAGCTAGTGGCCACACCCTTGTTCTGTTGGAAAATCCAAACATTTTGCTGCAATTTCAAGCCACGGTACAGTTTTTAAGAAAAGATGACGGACAGGCCTGTTTCTGATTCAAGTCAAAACATGAAAAAAAAAACCCTCCCCTCGTTCAGGGTGGTTGTGTGTCCTCAGTATGTGTGATTGAGTGGAGAGCAAGCTCTCTGGCTGGAGTCGCTGATTTTCCAGTCTAGTTACTCCCAGCATGTATCCCACTGGCATTCCAGGAGAGAGGAGAGGAAACAGCCTGGCCCACAGTCCCCACCCCTGGCAGTGAGCTTTCATTATTATGATCAGAATACATTTCCCCAGATTGTCAGTAATGAGAAACAAAAGCTCGTTTAGAGAAACAGACTCAGTGAGGAGGTGAGTGTGCCACAGCGTGCCTCCCCCTCTTCATCAGGATGAGAGGGGAGATGAAGAGCTATCGCTTCACAGGCAGAGGAGTGCACAATTTATTTCTGAAGTTTGAGTTGGTTTTTTCACAGCAGATGATTGTGAATTATAGAAGAGCTGTGAGCATATCTGTTATTCAGACTCAGAAAATGGAGGAAACAGAGCAGAATGTCTTAATTGTGCTGTAGAATTGATTATTGGTGACAACAACTGACAATAACCTGCTAACTGTCTGTATAAATGTTATACTGAACCACAGGCTCTCAACGGTTTCATCCTGGTTGTCACTGCCAATGGGACCATCTTCTACTGCTCTCACACCATCCAGGACTACCTGGGCTTCCACCAGGTATCCTATCAATACCACTCTTTATTTACACTTCTAATCACCTCAAATAATTAGTCCTTAAATAGTCCTAAGACTTTTGTCAACAGTGGTAGCGCAAAAAATTCCCTGTAGGAGACAGGTGGAAACAGAACAATCAGAAATACAAACAGAGTGTGGGAAGGGGAACCTCCTCTTATTCTGATGTGAATACATGAGGAAATCTGTGGTCTGGGTCTCTAGAGCTCAGACAACACTTGTGGCTTAACTTGTAGCCTGATCGTAGTAACATGTTTTGCAGTGCCTTGCTTGCTGAAACACTGTGTTCTGAATGACAAAGCTCACATAACACTATACAAGTGCATATTACACACACTTAGATTGTTTTCACATTAAGGAGAGGAAGTTACATTTTGTAGTAACGGGCCGTTCCTGTTAGGGGTCACCACAGTGAATCATCAGTTCCCACTGAACTGACAATTTGAATGTTAAACATGGGATGTTTGTACGCCTGGATAATGTCTAATTTAGAGTCGCCAATCAACCTACGCTGCATATCTTTGGACTGAGGGAGGAAACCGGTGCACCTAGACAAAAAACCTTGGCCCTTGAACCTTGATGCAGGCACCACAGTGCTGAGTCAATAAATCTAATCGATCAAAATGAATCTGTTTGGGGAGACAAACGCCACAGACAAGAGCGACAAATCACTGTCAAGCAACCTCATATGATTCATATTATTTTGATGGATTTACTGACATTTTTTTTATTTTTCAGATGTGTAATTTTACCTTTATTCTGTTTGTAACTTGTTTATTTCAGCATAGACTTATTGCGCCCTCTTCTTCACAGACGGACGTCATGCGCCAGAGTGTGTATGAACTGGTCCACACGGAGGACCAGCAGGAGCTCAGGAGAAACTTGCACTGGGCTTTGGATCCTCCTTCTGCCATTACTCAGGACACCCCCCAAGGTGATGACTCACTCTCCACCTGAATGAGTTTATTGTTAAGGCTACAACAAAACCACAAGATCAAGATCCTGGTGGGACTGAATACAGGTCTCCAACCCTTTTGTCTGAAGGGCAACCACGACAAATGAACAACACATCAGATTGGTTTGTTGAGATGAAGGTTCTGTTTTATTTGACCTTGGCTCCTGGTCATGTTTCTGAAATGTATGCAGAAAGGGTTGTTAATTCTTTAAAATTTGCAGAGATTTTGTTCATTTGGCCACCTTTTGCTCAAATTTTGCAACTAACTGCAAACATTTGTAAGTATAAAATGTGCTGGCTGAGGTGTTTGTGTTATTGTCCAAACATAATGTGCTTCAGTAGAACTGCACCAAAGCTAAATGTGCTGCTCCACTGCAGCCCACAGTCTGTGTGTGAGCATACATGTTTGGATTCAATATTAGATGGTTAAGTACCCACAGTTTAAGCATTGAACTGTGAGATCATCCCCAGGTCATGTGATCCTGTAATCGTCACGGTGACTTAAGAGGCAAAGTGGTCCCAGAGCTGTACTTAAGATGCTTATGTCTTTATGCTTTGGTTCTGAATGGTGTGTTTAGGTTAAGACCCACAGCGCTGACACAACTAACCCATTCCTGCACCGAGGACGTGTGTGCACTGTCCTCTTTAAAACTGCAGCAAATGCTATCACTTGGCGTTATGACAGAGACAGTTTCAGGCATTAAGTAAAATAAAATAAGTGCATTTTCTACAGCTGATGGTATGAGACAACATTTAATCTGAACGGAAGAATAAATACAGAGGGCACAATGACGTCAATCTAATGTTCTTCCTCTTAATATGTGCGCTTCATTTTCACATTATGTCCTCTTTAAAACTGCAGCAAATGCTATCACTTGGCGTTATGACAGAGACAGTTTCAGGCATTAAGTAAAATAAAATAAGTGCATTTTCTACAGCTGATGGTATGAGACAACATTTAAACTGAACTGAAGAATAAATACAGAGGGCACAATGATGTCAATCTAATGTTCTTGCTCTTAATATGTGCACTTCATTTTCACATTTGTGACATTATTAAGGCAACTCAGGACACCAGAAGTCAAGAAGCACTGCTTCTCTGTGGAAGAACCATAGATGTGACAGACACATTTTTAAAGTCACAGTAGACCATCTTCATCTTCTGTATGACTCAATAAGATGTATTTACAAATGAGATGACTTTATGAACTGGATATCATTTCAAGAGGAATTTGATCAAATTCTTCTTTCACTCAAAGGTATGTTGCAAATACAGAGTGATGCAGAGCTTTGGAGGATTGTTATTGTTACTTCACTGGCCTTTTAACAACAGTTTCTCAAGTTCAACTGACTGTATAATCTTCAGATCATATTTTCTGTAATTACAGAGAGGGAACCAGGCAGCAGTCCAGCTTTGGTATCCTACAACCCTGAACAGCTTCCCCCTGAGAACTCGTCCTTCCTGGAGAGGAGCTTTATGTGTCGCTTTCGCTGCCTGCTGGGTAACTCCTCCGGCTTTCTGGTAGGTTACACAATAAGGAGAAACCCTGCAGACTAAAGGTATATTTTTATCCAGAGCTGGCGGGACTAGACTTCAATATGTGGCCTTTTACTTGACTTGTCTGTCTGCCTGCCACAAGTAGAGGTCTATGTAGGACTGTTTCTGTCAAAGAAGCACAGTCTAAAATGTCCCACCTGCTCTCACAAATCCAACATCCCACTCCTGATGGTTCAGATCACTTTCCACGGCAACGATTTAAAGTATTTGTTTTCACTATCATGCACAGTAAATAAGACACATGTAGCTTTTATACAGTCATTTATGAAAATGTCAGCATTCAGATCTTATGGAGGATGAACAGCAGAGAACTGGATTACACAATAGGGAATGGATCTCATACAGATACAGCGTAGTTGTGGGACTAGATGGGGTAGATAGGGATGTATTTCCTAAAATACACCTCCATCACATTTATTGTGGCACCAATGGAAAAACATAAAAAAACAACTGGTTTAAACTTTATTAATTTCCTGATTTTACAGGCTTTGAACATTCAGGGCAGGCTCATGTTTCTGCATGGACAGAACCAGCAGCATGAAAACGGAGGAAAGGCCCCGCCGCAGCTCGCCCTGTTTGCCATCGCCACTCCTCTGCAGCCTCCGTCCATCCTGGAGATCAAGACAAAGAACATGATCTTCAGAACCAAACACAAGCTGGACTTCACACCCCTGGCCTGTGATGCAAAGTAATGAGAGTGAAATTTAACATATACGTACATAACACGCTCCAAACATGTCTTATTGAGCTGTGTGAATTCTCCTCTCTCTCAGCACTTGATACAAGATGTTCTCCAACTGATTGTTGGGATAAAGAAGGAATTACTATATAACTGTGAATAATTGTGCAGAGGGAGCTTCATAACTGATATTTACTGATCCTATATGGTAGATATGACATAGTAAGAGCAGTGCCTAGTAAATGATGGTCTTTTTGTGCAGGGGGAAGATAGTGCTGGGGTACACGGAGGCCGAACTGCGGGTACGAGGATCTGGCTATCAGTTCATCCATGCAGCAGACATGTTGCACTGTGCAGAGAACCACATCAGAAGTAAGCTCTTTCACCCTGTTGCTTGACAGAAAACAACTAAGTTCATTTCTCTCTAACTTTATCTGCAGCTGTGTGTTTTTGAATTGCATCTGCAGTGGTCCTAAGGCTGCAGCTGCTCTCTCTACTGCTATCTACGTGAACTGCACATTAAAATCCAGCACAGGAGACTTTCTCCAAAGTAAATATTTGTAGAGAGGAAAGTGGATCTTTCTCATAAGACCAATGAAATCATATTTTGAATTGATGCATTTTAGGTTTTGGGGGGTATTTTATTGCTTTATTAGGCACTGGACAGTTAAGAGCTGACAGGAAATGATGTGGAGAGATGGTGAATGGCACACAACAAAGGTCTGCAGCTGGAGTCAAACCAGGGCTGTAAATGTATGGCTAGCGCCTTAAACATCAGTACAGCCCTCATTAAGCACATTTCAAGACAGCTTCATTGGGGAACATTTAAAAAATAATTTACATAAGCATGTTTTTTTGTTTTTTTACATGCTTTTAGCTGAGGTGAGTGTGCCTAAGTTCCAAATCCAAAGTCTTGTTGAGGATCAAACAGCAGTGTCTCAGATTTTATACCATTCTGTTTTTGGACCTAATGGACAAAGACACACTGTCATCTGTCCTGCAGCTTTACAATACAGGTGACTGCATGTGAACACATTGTTAAGGTGGCACAAAAGAGGTGATCATTATGTAGTCTGAAGCAGTTTTATCATGAAGACAATGTGTAATATACATTCATCCATCTTTGATGTTCACCAACAGGCTGTGATGTGAAAGAAGATGAGGAAAACTGGCCCAAAATGATTAGAGAGTTCAGACAGCTTTCACAAGTAATCCTGCTGGATTAGGGAGCAGATTGGGGAAAGCTGCAGAGCTGCGTCAGCAGAGGATAGGGCCCACAACTCCACTGCATGAGCAAAACATCAGAGATTATTCATTCAGTAGCAGCACCACACAAACACTGCAGAGGTCAGGTGTGTTACCGAGCACTCTCAGGGTCACTGTACTTTAATCAAGATCAATCAATCACATTTTATTTGTATAGCGCCAAATCACAACAAAAGTCATCTCAGGACATGTTACACAGTAAGGTCTAGAGCTTACTGTTATGATGTAAGAACAGAAGAGCTGACAGACCTCTTCCTCAGACTAACATCATATTATGTTATGTTAAGTAGGATTTTTTTTTTATTTCACCCACTGTACCTTCCCACTTTACTTTCCATGCTTCTCAACTTTGTGCACATGGAAAAGAAAGATTGGTTTAGGTACAAGATGGGCTGTGACATGTTGCTTAAGGGCATGGATGGACTATGAGACAATGGGCCCTAGGGACAGACATGCAAAAAGCCCCTACTTCACAGACTGAGCAACCATGTGGATTGCAATCAGTTGGTGTCTTCTTGTGGTTGTTTTGCCTCTGTTTTTAACTTTTTTGTGTTCATTTTTGTCTGGTTTTGATGTCTTTGTAGTCATTTAGCACTTATTTTTATTTGTTTGTGTTTACTTTTTTGTCAGTTTGCATCTATTTGTAGCTGATTTGTTGTCTTTTGGGGATTTTTCTGTCTCAATTTAGTCTTTTTGTAGTTTTGTGGCTTCTCTGTAGTCATTTGATTGACTTTCCAACAGAAAGGTTAGCAAAGGTTAGGGGTGGCTGTGGCTCAGGAGGTAGAGCAGGTTGTTTCCTAACCGGAAGATTAGCGGTTCAATTCCCGGCTTATCCAGTCAAAGTGTCCTTGAGCAAGACACTGTACCCCCAGTTGCTCCCTCTGATGTCACAAATGTGTGAGTGTGAATGGCCAAATAGTGTGCTGTAAAAGCATAGAAAGGCGCTATACAAGTATAAGACCATTTACCAATCCCTTCATAGTTCTCTGGTCTAGGGCCCTCGACTGCCTGTGCATTGTAGGCCTGGTCAGTGATCCATCTACGGTTAAAAGAAATGTTTTTTTTAATATCAATGTGATGTGTAAGATCAAACCATAACTTCCACTTGTTCAATCGGGACAGTTACATTTCATTGAACTTGAATGAAATCATGCTCCCCAGTGACCCAATGGACTTGTTTTACTGTAGCTGCACCTCTTGTGAGGCTCTGGGACTATTCATCAATGTTAAATCTTTTTTACTTGGTATAAATGTAACTGACATGCCAGGGTGGTAAACATGAACATATTGTTCTAGACTTACATAAAGTAACCTTATAGGATTTCTGGCTTTCCACCTTTTAATACTCAGGAGTCACCAATATGCAAAATGTGGCCTCTGTTGCTGCTGAAAATAAGTTTAGATTAGGTTTGTTAGACAGTTAACTCATCATAACTGTTTGTGTTCCATATTTGCAGTGATAAAGACTGGGGAGAGTGGTCTGACTGTGTTCAGGCTTCTCACTAAGGAGAATCGCTGGAAATGGGTCCAGGCTAATGCCAGGCTGGTCTACAGGAACGGCAAACCTGACTACATCATCGCCACCCAGAGGCCTCTTCTGTGTGTTCCTGTTTGTTTAGCTTGTGTTGTAAATGCACAAAACAGACCCGTTGTATTCAAAGACAGACTAGACAAACAGCAACAGATCCTTCATAATCAAAAGTTTATATGCAGACAAATAATAACCTCTCATGTTTAATTTGATGTATGTAAGACCTGAAGACTTTACCCTTTTAATAACAGCAAAGTGGGTTCAAGCCAAAAACAAAATATAAACGTTCCTGCTTTGTAAATGAGTTGCCTTGGTCAGGTCTCCAGATAAGAATGTTTTCTGACTTTACAGGGATGAAGAGGGAGAAGAACACCTGCGTAAGCGCTCCATGCATCTGCCCTTTACCTATGCTACAGGTGAGGCCCTGCTCTATGAGTCCAACCATCCCATTGCAGGCTTCAGAGATGGAACCCATGAAAAAAACACTGGCAAGACAAAGAAGAGTCGGACTGACAGGCTGGTGATCGATGGTCTGGACCCTAGCTCATTGCTGGGGGCAGTTATGAGTCAGGATGAGTCAGTGTATGTGTGCCAGCCCGCCCTGGAGCCCAAAATGTCATTCCATAGCAGCTTCTTTGAGGACCAAATGGCCTGGCCTGAGTCGAGCACTGGGGCAGTTGGTCCAGGCATCACAGACTTGAGCATCGGTTTCGACCCACTGCTGGCTACTCTGGACTCCCTCTCACTGGAAGGCCAAGGGACTGAGGGTGCAGACGAGGGTGGGTGTTCAAATGGTGAGCTGTTTGGGGCTCTGGAAGGTCTGGGGCTGAGTGCTGAGGACCTGGAACTGCTGCTGCTAGATGAACGCATGATCAGAGTTGAGATGGACCAGGAACAGGTGCCCACTTTGGATGACCTGCTGACAAATCACGAGATCCTCTCATATATTTATGATTCCATAGTGGGAAAGACTGAGTCCACAGAGCATGAAGGGCAGGTGCCTCCTGGTCCAGCCTCAGCAACAGAGAGTTATCCCACCTTTGATAGTAGTGTACAAATGCATATTCCTCCCCATAAGCTTCCCCTCATGGGGCAGGCTCCCATTGTCCAGCTGTCCCAGCAGATGCAGCAGCACCTCAACCTGAAGTCAGGTAAAGTGGCGGTGGACTGGGATCAGCAGAGTGACCATTTGGCTGATACGGTGGCTAATGGAGAGCTGCTGGGGCAAAATCAACCTAACCCTAGTGGACCATGGACAGCCCAAGGCATCCTAGCTAGTGCGGAGATACAACTGGAACACTTTAGCACCCAACAGACTATTTTCAGTGGCAAGGCCTTGAAGCTGGAAGGCGAACTTTGTCAGCAGCAGACTCATGAGCACTACCTTCAGCAGCAGCAGCTCTCGCAGCAGTGCTGTGTCAAACAGAAGGCTGCCAACCTCTGTGGATTCTGTGGCACCGCCAGCACAGAGCACTCAGCTGGGAATTCCCAGTGGCACAGCTGTGGATTCGGAGAGAGCCTAAGCAGCATCCCCTGCCTTGATAGCAGCCAAAGACCTCTAGCAGACACCTCACTAGATTCTTGCATAGATTACAGCATGCCTGATACTGACAATGCAGATTACACTATTAGTGGCAGTGGCTCGTTTGGGACAGGTGGACAACAGCATGGGACAGAATCTGTGATTTCACCCTTACAGGGGGTGCAGCACCAGCAGATCTCAGTTCCTTTGGCTCAGGATCCCTCCAGCCTGTTACAGTACCCTCCTCCCAGTGCCTCCCTGGAGCAGATCCTGGGAGCGGGCAAGTCCTGCGGTCAGCTGGAACCTTTTGGCACAGCAACTTCTGAGATGCCTCCTGATCCCAGTGTCAGTAAGGTGAGGTCGCTGAAACACTCATATAGTTATTGTATCAAAATCCTAGTTAAAACAGTTTGGAAGCTCATTCTTGGACTTTGTCCAGAGTTTCCCTTCCATACATGTAGCACACAACAGGAGATAGTCTGTGTCAGACCTGTTCTCACTTACTGGAAATACTGTATTTGGTTTATGTGAGAGGTGGCACCTGCGTAGAGTGCACAAGAGGCGGGACATGATGTGGTCATGTAGCCAGTTTGTAATTTGGTCATAAACAACCAAGTCTCTTGCCTTGTCTGACGATTCAGTGCTAGCTCTTAACGATAGAAGTTCCCAAATCTCACTGTGTCTCAATTTAGATATTTTCTTTGGTGTCTTCATTGTAAATGACCATTTTTCTTCACCAGGGGATGATTGTATTCTTCCGGTTTCACGCCAGTCACATGATAGAACGTATTCAACACACTCATTAGCTTGTTGTGAATGCTCCAGACTATACGCTGCTGTTTTCTCGCTCTGGCTCACTCAGACAATACTCTGACTTTGTACTAGGGAGCCGCATAAGATAAAGTCCATTTATCTGGGTCAGCTGACTCTGACATTTGTGCTCTCGCATACAATTCCTCCAGGTAATGTCTAGAGAATTTCAGGGTTCCAGTGCATGTCTGAAAAGTGCTATAGAGAAAATCCACAGCATGTGACAACAGAGTTAACATCAGGGATACTGTTTTTGAGGAAAGACCATTGCTTCAACTCACACTTCCTTAAATATATGATGGTGTTTTGATGTTCCTCCCAGCTCTCTGTACTCATGATATCCTCTTGCCTTGTGCAGGTTGACAACGGCTGCATCCTGAGCAGTGCTTGCCCAGGAGGCTGTGTTCTGCCCAGCGGGAATGGATCAGCGCCCCCTGCTGTCCAGATGCCCAGTCCCGAGACTTTGTCCAACCTCCTCGCCCCACGAGCCACCGGTTTCTATCTCTGACCAAATGACCAGGAGCGGTCACACAGCATGACCCTGGACCAGCCTTATACATCTAGACATCATAACACACCCAGCTGAATAAATGTAGGCCTGTGTGTTCTTCTTTTTCTTTCATTTTTAATGTGTAATGTTTTTTGTGGAGGGGATCATTGTGTTGTATTATCATGAGTCTTCTGTTTACTGTGATGCAGTCAAGAGTGTTAAGCTGAGTTTAAGGTCAACATGAGTTTTTGTGAACCTGAGTTTTATAATTCTACATTCAGATACAAGGCAGGAGCAGAGAAGAGTGGGTCTGAAACAAGGATCTGACCAAGCATTGTCATGCGAGTTTATGTTTTACATCAGATATTTCCAGTTTTTCCTGGTTTAAAATCATAGCTTGGTTTTATGGCTAGAGTTCTTTGCTTCGATTTGTATCTGATCGCACAATAAAACACACAACCACACAGGCAGTGCAACATTCTGGTGTCTTTGGTCCTGGCAGTTGACAGGACATCAGCTTTGCTAGTTTTTCCATCATGCTACAGGGATTTAATCTGTCAGTGTTCAGTGATTTCTTTGTTGAACAGTTTTACTTGTCAATAATGAGATTCATCTATATGACTAGAAATATCTTGCACTTTATTTTAACATAATGCAGATGTGTAGTCAGGGACACTGGGGTTATAAAAACAACAGACCCTTTTTGTTTGTTTGTTTTTATCTTTGAAACAACTGATGCAAAATGGACCAGTTTGCATCTTCTCTTACTTGAGGAACATTTCAGGTGATGGGTTAATGTCCTCACAAGCACAAACAGCTCTGTATAGCTGTTAGTTTCATCTTTTTTGTCTTTCTCCTCTTGAATTGTTTTCTTGTTGTTTATAATGTTGATGATCTTGAACCTCTGGGTGAGTTTTCTTTTTAATTTTGGGCATTGTATTACTCTAACTGGCTTGATTAGTAGAAGTCACTTAAATGTAATTGTATGTATTCGTGTCCTACAGCCAGTACACATTCTTGATCTCTCAAAAAAAAGTACATGAAATGCTTTGTCATCCTTGTGAGGGAATTGGGAAACCGTTTTACACTGGATCCAAACTCAAATCCATTACAGTGCAGTAAAGCTCGAATTTTTAGAGATAACATCTGCCATCTTGTTTGCTCTCTCAACCAAACGTCAGGTAAAGTGAAGACGCTGAACAAAGCAAATAAACTGAGCTTCCAGAGAAGTCCAGAGTAAAGCCAGGTATGATAGTATGTCAGTCTTCTCCCCTGATTTAGCATCATCAAGATATTTCACTAAAATGTCAGACTGTTCCTTTCAAAAGGTAGAAAACTTGTCACTAAATCAGGTCAGTAATTTCAGGTGTGTGCAGGGCTGGAAAAGCCAAATGTGAGTCTGAGGGTGAGAGGTCTCTGCTGGTGGGACACAGATCTGAATGTCTCTTGTACATAGAGAAAGGACTGGAACGTGACAGTCGGATTATTTCAACTAGAAAAGAGATGTCTGTGTAATTGTTCTAATGTCATTACTACTGGTATTAGCACGTCTTATGTTGAAATGTGATACACACGTGGTTCATTTCCTTTTCCTTCCCTTTGTTTTTCTACAGCAGAATTGTTTGATATGTTTAATATGGTTGATGTGACTTATTAACTAACTATGTGAAAAAGATGCTTATACAAACAAGCTTTGACAAATGCAAGTATCAAACTCCTTGGTTGATTCTTTTTGTTCTGCTTTTTAAAAAGTGTAACTAGTGCTCTCATCACAACACACTGGACTCAAACAGCATGACAATGGTGCCATACTACTGAGACTTGGAGAGTTTAGTATTCAGCCACAGTAATGTCAACATCCTAACAAGACCTGGTGTAGATGTTGTAGATTGGACTCGTGTCCTTTAATGGCTTGTTTAAAATGTTTCTTCCTTTGAAATAAAGAATTGAACGGATCACGGTGAAAACCACTCTGACATACAGTACATCCCCCTCTCCGAGTCCTCTGGATTTGTACTCAGCTGGACAGTGAGCAGCAGTGACTCCTTAATGTGGAAATGTGAAGGTGTTATATGTAGCATTAAAACATCAGTGAATAAAGACCACATTACATCTGAGAAGTCTGAATGATTAACTAGAAACAAAACCACAGTGGCTTATATCGTAGCAGAGGGATACAGGAAGTGCAGTTACACCCAGAATGATGTGTTTGATGAGTTTCAATCCATGTTTCAGATGTTTTCCTTCAAAGAGAAAAAGCATTGGAATGAGAGAATACCTTTCACAAGCAAGAACCATGGCACAGCAGTGAGTTTAAAGGTTTGATGCAGTGAAGAAGTGTTGGATGTTAGGATGGTTGTGATTGAGGAGGACATGAATGTGGAGGTATTGAGTCAGCTGACCTGATTACAGGCTCCAGATGTAGAAAAAAGGAGAGAGGTTGGAATAGGAGGGAATAGGAGGGTTCCACAAACCTGAGACAAACGGGAATGTGGGTTAACCAGGTACAGGATATGGAAGCTTGCACAGAAGTTTAGATGTTTGAGTTTTTTGTCTGCTTGATGTCACTTTTACTACTATTCTTGTAATTTTGGATTTAACTTTGTACAATGTTTTTGTCTCTGAAGAAGAGGTTTCTAACCTCAATGGATTAGAAACAATAAATAAAAAAATCTTCACTAAAACACTTTGTTTGTCACAAGAAGTCAACTTCCTTGAAACAAAGCCCTCAAAATCTCCTCAAACTGCAACAGAAGCTTCTGTAATCAGCTTAAATAAAAAGGTGATATTTGATTTCTTGGAGTGCAGTGCCTTTGTATTTGAATCCACAGACAACATCACTACTTTAAATTGCAGTTCATTCACTGACATCATTAGTGTTGAAACATCAAGACTCAAAATAATAAAGGTAGGAAAGTAGGACAAAGGGATGTGGATGGGGGTTGAGATGGATTCAGCATACATGTGTAATCCTATTGTTAGCTACCACATATTTATGTTAGACATGTACACCCACGGGGAATTTGATTTATATCATTATTTGTCTCATTAAAACTAAAAACAGCAGAAATGAATAAGAAAGTTTTGAGATGAATGTCTGAAAGAGGCAGTGAAGGTGTCGCTCTGAGTCTCCTGTGGGTGTAGGCTGAGTGGTGGATGGAGGAGAGCGGGGTCCAGATGTACTAAAGCTCTCTTTGTTTATGCAAAGACACATCTCATGTCATTCTAATGGAATAAGGCAAAAACAACAAGAGGACCAAATGTGCCTGAGGGACATTGTTCTAGATATAATGTTCAGAGTGGACATATTTAAATCTTTAGAGCCCTTCTGAAGAACGGACTGCAGCCTGGGATGAGTAAATCACCACCCCAGTACATCTGGCTCCGCCCTCTGAGCCTGTCATGGCCACACTGTGGCTTCCGTTGGCCAAACAGAGCAGAGACAAAGCTTCCAAAGATGTACAGAGAAAACCTCGCATGCAGGAACACAGATACTTGCAGTGGACCAGAGGCATAGTAGGAAAAACACAGATATTACCAGTCTTGGAAAGTAACTAAGTACATTTACTCAAGTACTGTATTAAGTACAACTCTGAGGTACTGGGACTTTACTGGTGTTTCCATTTCATGCTTCTTTATGTCAGGATTTCTGTCTCACTCCTGTTTATTTTGGCCTTTCTACTTGTCTTTCAGTCACTTGAGCGTCACCCACTCACTCACCTGTCTCAGATCATCATGCCTGTTACCTGCTTGTGCTTGTCCCTGTACCTGAACGTGCTTCTCTACCTCTGCCTGCCTGTAAACTTGGCCATCGCTATTTCTACTCCAGCTTTGACGGCTTTATACTTCAACCCCACCATTGTATGCAGCCAACACTAATGTTATTATTTACCCCTGTGTTTTTCCTACTGTGGTCCGTCTAAACAGCGGAGGGTGATTCCAGTAGACTTAGCTGTTTATTGTAGAGTTTGTATGATCTTACTGGCCTGGGATAGCATCAGTGCACTAAGAGCCTGCACACCCTCACAGATGTTTTTACTAATCCTGGTTGAAGCTCATGGCTGAAATAAGTTACATTTAATTTAATTTAATTCAATTTTATTTTTGTAACCTGGGCATTCTGCTGGAAACCTAAGTGCTCTGAGTCGCCCTCTATTGTTCACTTTGGGTACTATACTGCTTTTCAAAATGGTGTTGTGGATGAAAAGAAGGTAGGATGGCTTTAAGAATCATCAATCGTCAATTCAGGATAACAAAGAAAAGGAGGGGAAGCAGTGTGTTACTTGGAAAAGGCTGACGTCATCCATTAAATCGGACTTGATTTAAGTCCTTCAAGGACAGTGTGACAAAAATCCAAACAACAACAACATGACACAGTGGTGTGGTTGTTATGTGCGGCCCTGTCCACTAGGTGGCAGTAGTATACAGGGAGAGCACAGGAGCAGCTTGCAATGACTTTCATGCTGATGAGGTGATGCGTTCAGACTGGCAGAAAACCAGAGGAGTGACAGGGACACAATAAGAATGGCTCCCTCTGGACAAATGCCAGGCCAGCTTATTTTAGACTCATATTTGTCTAGGCTAATGTGCTCATATGTCCACCTGCATTTATTCTTTCTTTTAACTCTGCTGTGGGTTTTACTAGTTTCTTTGTTTCTCTGCTGTTTGAGCTGTGCAGGTAGGAAACAAAGTCAATTATGCTGCTGCTAAAACAGAATAAATGGCTGAGACTAAGCAATACATAATACAATAATAAATGTACAGTAAAACAAGCTATTTGATAAACCAACAAACTCACTTCAGTGATCACTGTTTGGGTGGATCTTTAAGGAGAATAGCTACAGAGGCACTGTGCAAAGTGGATACTACAGTGTTCTTATTGTCACTGTGTTCTACAGTTTTCCATTTATAGGTTTGGTTTATTTTTCGTGAAACAGCCTTGACATAAAGAGAGGAGTCACATCTGCATTCTGCTGTTTACATCAGTTAGAAGTACTGTATGTGGCTGTTCATGACTTTCAGGAGATGATTTGTGACCTTTTGTCAAGCACAATCAGTTTCATTCATCTCAAAGTAGTTTTGTAGGGTCTGACAGTATGTGCAACGCAGGACACCCTCTATCCTTAGACTGTCAATTTGAAAAAGGACAAACTCCACAAGAAAAACTAAACATTTAATGGTGGTAAATGGAAGAAACTACTGGAGGAGCAACAGAGGGTGGATCCTGCTCCTGACAAATGCTGAGTCAACAGAATCAGCAGTGGCACAATTCAAATATGGAGCTCAGTCACTGGTTGGACCAGCACCAAACTCCTCTGTGCCACTGAGCTTGGTAAGAGGACACACTACAGAGACATGACTGTCCTGTGCTGGAAACAGATCCCTGACACACCATTCACACCTATGGGACATTGACCTAACCTTCAAGTCTTAGGTGTCTTAGCCTTAGATCCAACTCAAGGACAGGCCCAGTATTCACACAGATCTGAGAAACAAGACATGGTAAATGGGCAGAGCTTTTAGTTGCAGACAGCACCCTCAGTGCACCCACAGTGCACCCACAGTGCACCACCACATCTGAACCAACACAGCCACCTTCAGGACACATCATTGTTTAGTTGCGCTCCCCAGAAGATAAACTTAGGATCTGGACTGTTGAACTGGTTTTGTTTTAGCGCCACAGTCAGGACAGAATGTCAGCTGTGCACACAACAGCTGTTTAAATCAAATGGCATTGAAACTCAGCAGACATTCCTACCTCAAAGAGAACGATTAATAATAATAATAATAATAATAATAATAATAATAATAATAATAATAATAATAATAATAATAATAATAATAATGAACTGACAGTCATTTATCAATGCTCTTAACAGCACACACATCATGTCTTACTAATAGAAGTCAATGAATTGAAATGGATGAGCGAGAGAGGCAGAGGGAGGGGAGGTACGGGGGAGAGGGAGGGAGGCAGAGAGGCAGAGAGACCCTGGCGGACAGCAGCAGAGCGAGGCTGGACCGGGAACAATAGAGAGAAACGAAGCCAGCCCCGAAACACCGAACAAACCGAGAGGGCGACGGAAAGAAAGAAAGCTAGAGCAGGGGATGGAGGGACAGGGGGCTCCCCGGAGGACATGTGAGGGATAAAGAGGCGAGGATTTTCCGGCCCGGAGAGTTTTTTTTTCTGTCTTTCTTTGTCGGTGGATTGTATTGAACCGGATTCCGGTATGAACCACGCAGAAGCGGCCGAGGAGGCGCCCAGCGACCCCGACACTGATGCCTTCTACAAAACAGGTAAGAAGACTGAGAACCGCTGCAAAGCACCAAATCTGATACAAAGGCAGCCTAAGTGTGGTGAATGCCACCGAGAGCCGTGTGAACAAACACATGAACCCAAGTGAACATCGGCACAAATGTGCAGAAAACCAGTAGGAATCCGGTTTGTGCTTTCACACAGGCGCTGCCAGCAGCTGAAAACCAGGTTACATTGAGTTCTCCGTGGCGCTTTTACATGCATTTACAGTGCAATTGGGTTTGGATGTGTTCATTAGTCAGTTCGTATCTGCTGATACAAAACAGGAATCATGGAATCTCATCAGATCCTCTGAAATCTACAGGAAATCTCTTCAATGTGCCCCTGTATGTGTGGCGGTGAATACCACCACCACTGTCGAAGCCGTGAGAGCCAGGCAGTGTGTGTTTGTGTGTTTCACCTTAAGCAGAAGATGACTGATCATTCAGACTCAACTGGCTGACAATGGTCAGAAGGTGAGAATAGGTGCGGGATGTAGCATGTGTGTCTTGGTGACAGGAGTTTGTCTACTTAACACACAGGTGGGGCTGCAGTCACTTCTTCTGCTGATTAATATTTCACTCTCACTTCCACACTGATGGCTTATTTTGTCTGACCAACAATCAGCAGTGCAGCCGTGGAAGACAACAGACAAGAAGCAGCTGCTCACTTTGTAGAAGTGAGATCATCCTTCATATCTTTGTTAGTCCATTCATCCTTTAGTGGAACAAACAGCAGTTTGGAGAATTCATTCAAGCGTTTAAGTCATGTATCAGTCAATAACAGCAAATATACAGGTTCCAGTTCCTCCAGTGTAGAATGTCTTGCTTTTCTTAAACATACATGGATTGTGGATTGAATGCCGTTGGGTTTCGGTAGGTTGGAAACCGATTCTTTGGCTTTAAACAACAGACTAGCCAACTAGCCATTGATTAGTTTTGTCAGATGACTATCTGTTTAAGTGACTAACTGTATACTGATCTGGGCTAAGGGCTTGCATGTTTATGCAGCCAGGCTTTACTTGTTTGAAGCTGTACTGTAGAGTCCATGTTTGATGGATCCTGAAGTGCAAAACAGTGATGAGTTTGGGTTTTATCAATTCACATGTGTGTGTGTGATAGAGAGGGAAAAAGATAGAAAATAATCCCAACGATGAAAGTGATCAGTTTAGGAAAGTGGTGACATGTCTGACTGCATCGCACAGACATGCAGCAGTGCTTGACAGAGACACACCCTGACTCTCTCTCTCTCTCTCCCCCTTCAGGTCTCTCATAACTTTATTAGGTGCAGTCTTGCCAAGGTAGTTTATTAAATCAAACACACTCTCTGTGAGACGCTGTGATGGATTGTATGGTGTAACTCTATGTGCGAGCTTCTCCTCTGTGTCGTTTCCATTACAGTAGACGACTGTCAGACATGGAAATCCTCAGGTTGACTCATCAGTAAAAACAATCAGACACCGACTGTGCTGAAAAAAGTCTGGTCGAAGGTAAAGCAAGTGTAGGAGTGAAGACGAGTGCAAGTCCCAGAGAGCGTCGAGCCCAACGCTCCTGATGGCAGGCTGACGTTATTTACATCTTCTTCTTCCTTTTAAAATGTGGAATCAGTTTAGCACGTATGGTACAGTGTGTTATCCTCGATACATCAGTGGAGCAGATACTTTCTGCTTAGGGTAGAAATTTGACTTGTACTATATCTTGTCCACAAGTCACTGAGGCTCATAGGTTCTGCAGTATTTGCTGTATTTAGTGGCAAGAGAGGAAAAAGCACTATTTGTTGGAAGATGAATCAGAAAAACTGTCTAGTATGGTAACATACCCCAGACTCTGCTGCAACTAACACATTTCACTGACAATAAATGAAAACGCTGTAAGACCTCATTTTACAAAGTGTTTCAGAATTTTTGTTTGGCCAGTAGTTGAAACCCTCAAATGATTTAATTTCTAAGTATTTTTAACACTTATGTTGAAAAGTGAGTCTGATTTAATTGATCAAATTAGCTGCCAGTTTTCTATCATAATTATTACTTCCCCTTTTTCTTTGGTTATTATGTATGGTTATAGGTGAATCCGAATCCCCTTATTTTATTGTTTCTTGATCCTCCGTCGACCTTCAGTTCAAATCAGTAATTTATTGCCACTTTCATTATATATGGAAGTGAGATACCGTTCTCCCTTCACCATAATGCTCAGTACACATCATTCACACTCTGTAACAGTCATCCTTTTAAAACGCAGCAAAGCATATGACTAATTAAAAGTCGTAAACAGCATGGATATGGCGTAAAAAATGCTAAATAAATTTTATAAAGTGCAAATGTAAAAGCCCTGATTGTTCATCTCCTTCAAGTCCTGTTGCTAACCAAAGGAACGGAGGGCAGCTTATGCAGTCTATTCACTTTCCTGATGGCCTGAGGGAAGAAACTGTGACACGGCCTGAATGACCCTGACATTATTCCGGTCCACCATGATGAAAAACAACCCAAAGCTCTTATTCCTGCCCTGAGGAGCAAGGAGGCTGCCTGGAGGAGCTGGAACAGAGGATACATCATGGAAGGCTGCTACAGACTGACACGCCCTTTTGTTGGAAATAATCTTGTGATTGGACGCTTCACATGAAGGAGAGAGAGGAAAAGATGTCTCATGTCAGTTACATGTTTCCTTGGTTACTCTCTCATTACAGTTTCTCCTTGCATCTTATGTGGGCGGGACTAATACGTGAGGGAAACTTGGATGCAATTACGGGAATTGGGATTCACCTAAAGAAATGATGTCAGCTGGCGTGATGTCACATAACGATGTCAAAGGTTGAGACCTTAAAGCTGAATTAACTAAGATTTAGCACAAATAAAAAAGTGTCCAAGGTACTAATCAAAGGTATATTAGTGTATTAGAGGCATGTTGATCCTACAAAAACATGTTCCTGTATCAAAACAAAAATTCCCCCCAAACACTTTACCCATCTAGTTTATGATGCAGTTTCAGCAGAGAAGAGGGAAAATACATATTTGGATGAAATGATGAAGACTGAACTCTACAGGAGTGAGGTCAGACTGAAACCTGATCAACTGGGTTATTTAATCATTCTTGTTCTCTTTTTTTATTATTAGTTCCTGGGCTTACAGATGCAATATCGACGGTGCCGGTCCTAAAAATGAAACTTGATAGGCAGCGATTTTATCAGTATGAACTTATCTACTGACTGAGACAGAAAAATCTGAGCCAGTGATCAGCTCATCAGTGTGACTCAGCTCTAACAGACTGATGGCTGATGATAAGACCATTCCATCTTTATGGAATTTCAACAATTTGTGTAAATGGAGGCTAGAAAAGCTCAGATCAAACTTATTGCTCCTCTTTTCTCCATATGACTGAGGCTCTTATTTGAAAGTCTGTCTACTTTATTTTTGTATCTATAAGAAATGTTGGTTGTACAGAGTGAAAATAGAAATAGTAAATGGAAATTAGACACTCGAGTCCCACATTTGAAGAAAGAAGAAGCAGAGAAATGGAAAAACATTCAAAATATATACAAAATTGCATTGTCTGCCAGGCTGCTGTCGCACAAGCGCGCGCACTCACAGGAAAGTGCAGGCGGAGCGGCTGCTCAATGTTATGTTAATCAGCCATTTATAAATAGGATCCTAAATTATCAGAAGGAAACAGGAAGTAACACACACGCTGCAATCAGAATGCAGTGTCTGTTGGTGTTTATCAGACCACCAACGCCAGCTTTCTGTCAATAGCTGCTGCGCTGCCATATTAATCATAAATCAGGATTATTTTATTAGAATAACGAACACAACAACCAGAAGTCGTGATCTCATTCTGCTTGGTGTCTAGTTGGCAACAGGGGAAGGGCAGCAGCTCCTCACCCAGGCATGCTGGGAAATTAAGAATAACCTCACACCAAGCTTCCCCAGTCTCATAGGGTGATTCTCAAGTCTCTTATATGATCATTCCCACGGCCACGGTCGGCTGGAATGGCTTCCGGGTCAACCGAGGTGTAGGAACTCTCTGTTCCTAGTCTTTTACATCAACTCTGAGGACCAAGGATACGCGAGGCCATCTTGAACCAACACGCCCCTTTATTGGAAATCAGTTGGTAATTGGCTGCTTCAGATGAAGGTAGGAGGAAAGGATGCTTCCTCGAGTCCTCTTTTCTCACATGTTTTCCTTGCAGCATGCTGATATAAAAGTCCTGGAAAGTCTGATCCTTGCTCGACCAGAATGACTTCTGGGTTGAGCAAGAATCGAGGAACGATCATATAAGAGACATGGGCAGCAGCCCAAGTGGTGGCATGGCTGAACACTAAAGGCACCTGATTCTCATTCTATTTGATAAATCTTCTCCATAAAGTTCAATCACAAAGGCTCAGCTTCCTTCTTGAAATACTGAGTTTCTGCAACATTTTTCTTATGTTCCTTAGCTTTGTGCTGTTGCTGTTTAGCCTTAGTAGCTGCCTTCTCATGAATCTGAACACCACTGTATGGTCTTCATATTCCAGCAGTGAAGAGTGAATCAGGCCTTCACTGAACAGGTTGTTAGACTTTATGTTCTCAGCTAATCTAGTGAAAGACATGAGTAATGACTGTAGCCATGGTGATCGTTTTAAAGACAACATTTCAGGAGCTGTTAAAAGTGCAGTTTGCATTGTCAGTCAAGTTGCTTCAGGTGGCAACCATCACCAGCAACTCGAAGTATAAATGTAGGTGACAGTGCTGAGTGCAGGCTGTGCCGTGCACTGGGCCACCATTGACAGTAGAGACAGGGACCAGGCTTAAAATGTGAGGACATCACTTTGATGTGATTGTTGTCTTTCACAAGTGCTGGTGTGTGAGATCTTTCCTGTGAGGTACAAAAGAACAGCAAAACCTTTCTTTAAATGGAAGGTTGTCACTTTTTTGGATGAGTTCCAATAGTTGGATCTGTTTTATACTCCTTATTGGTGAAATACCTGGATTTATTAAGGCCAATGAATCCCTTATTAACACTACAGGCCACAAAATAAAAAAAAAGACTGATAAGATGAAAACAATGCTATAATAAACAAGTTGGCTTAAACAATCTGAAGTCAGTGAAACAACTGCAAAGTGCAATACTTGTGGGAGGATACTCACATCCTAGGGGTAACAACAAGTCTGTATACATTTCTACAGTCACACATGTTTAAGGAAGAACTTGTGGCAAATTTGACCACTTGACAAGCATGAGATGGCCTCAGCCCTCCTGCTGCTGTTGTGCTGTATTCTGTGACTTGTGCAACAACAAACTCAACCTTTGCCAGCACAGACAAATTGGAAATGTCTAATTATTCACGGAGGAGGCAGTGGGCCTCATTGACAAACTGTGCAAACAATTCATGCACAAATGTGGGATTATTTATTTTCTAACCTGAATTTGTTCATACAAACAAATTTAGAACTGCCTCAAACCATGTGTATGCACAAATGTTGTCTTACAAATATGCACACACATCTTCTAAATGAATATACAGCTTATTAAACTGTATTTGTTAAGACTTTAGTTTATATCATTATTTATGTAATTAATATAATTGAAGGCTTTAACTGTTAATTTACTAAAGCATTTGTCAAATTTAGCCTGTTAACTAACCATGAAATTGAAGCCCCTTCATCCTCATCAGTTGCTGTCAGAATTAAAATATTTAGCACTAAAGACCGGCTCATTGACTTTTATGACTGGATACATGAAATTATGTAATAACATTCAACAGTGATAAAGAACTTGTACTCAGTGTGGGTCAGTTATGTTTGCCCGATTTCCTGATCAGGTCCCGTAGCAACCTGCTGGATCGGACTGGTGCGTCCCCAGTAAGACTGGTTTTGTTGGAATAGAGTTCCTAAAGTAAGGCCTTATTTGAGAGCTCCTGTCACTGTGATAAGATCTTATTTCACCCTGAAAACAAACATCACTGGATGTGAGGATATGTATTATTTCTCCAAGGATAAAACTTTCATCCTGCCGTCACATCAGACCTCATTTCAACTATAACAGGTTTCTTTCACTAAAAGAAACTAAATAATTAACCCCTATAATTTATACTTTGTGTCTGTTTTTAGCAGGACATGAAAAAATGTTGGCCTGTGGATAGAAGTGGATACAGTGGGTGTGTGTTTGTGAACACAGACATTGCATGGATGAATGACCAGTAATCCATTCATTCACTCAGATTCACACACACATACACTGCTTCCAGGTTTAGAGCCAGATTCACTTGAACCATAAGCACTCATACCCAGAGTGAGAGAGACAAAGATGTGTTCTTCTGTGTGTGCTGGCCAGGTCGGGGTTTGGCTAATCAGAACCCCAGGCCGTGGTGTGGACAGCTCAGTGTATGTAGAGGGATTTAAGGTAAGGATGAAGGCTGTTGTCTGTAACACTGTTCAGATCGCCCAAAAGCTGCCATGGACAAAATACGTACACTTTAATGTAAAAAACAGGTATATGATTTCCTGCAGCAGCTGGGCACTGTGGTTTTTAGCAAACAATACTCAAACAAGAGTAGGTCATGCGTTTTTGGGGGCTTTTCAGCCACAAGATTGGTCTGTTCAGGATGATGTATGTCTGATCAAGTCAGAATAGTGTCCATATTCAAGGTGATGAAATGTAGAGGTGTGGCTCACTGATATGTCTGAAATCGTGCCTGGTCATGAATGGAGGTCTTTGGATTAAACTGTGGCAGGTGGTGGCCATACAGGCAGTATTTGGTAGTAGTACTGATGCAGCACTTACTTTAATAGAGTGTTTTTTTCTTACTGATTATTCAATATGCCAGCAGTTTAAATTGATAGAGATTTACAACGAGCATTATGGCCAAGGAGAGGAGTGTCCTATTCCTTTAAAGGAGGAGGGATCTCTGAGGAGCCATGAGTAAGGATACATAATAGATCGAGGGCATGCATGAGACCATCCTTAACGGAGGTCTTTCCAACATGTCCCTATAAATCTGTTGGTGATCAGACACTACATCACATCAATGTGGTTTTATAATGAAGTGAACAAATAACTCATGAGCATTAATACCATGATTTTTATTTTATTTTTGTAGTTGGAAATAGTGCGTGTGTAGATCAGATTAACAAAAGAAACCATAAATGATATTAACCTCCATCATAAATAATACTGTAGTTGGGGAGAGGAGGAGAGTCTGGGCTTTTCCAGCAATAAACATATTAACAATGTCACTGACGCCATTTCCATTCAGTCCAACGTGAGACTGAAAAACCGGAGCTAAACATCAGACATTCCGCTCTCAACCTGGATGACTGAATACCAATAAATGTAGATTAGAATAATTTAGGGCTGTACCTGAATAACAATTTTGTAATTTTGTCAGTTGACTGGGATTTGGCTGTTCTGTGTCACTTTTCATTCATATATACACATATATATATTTTCTTTATATTTTTTTTCCCTAGTCTCTCGCCCCTGTCCTCAGAAACCTTGAGATGCTGCTGCTGAGGAGAGAGGCAGGGAATCCTTTCTTCCCTCCCTCCTTTGTTTACCACTCACACATCCATTGTTACAAAGAGTGGCAGATGGGTATAAAGAATAAAATGTGTGTGTGTGTAGGCGTGTTTGTGTATGTGGGATGTTTGGGTGACAGAGAGGGAGAGAGAGGCAGTTTAAGTGGATTAGCCCTTATTACCCACCAGGGGACAAATGAGAGTGAGAGATGGTGGGACAGAGAGTGAGAAACAGTGTTAAACAGATAAATACAAAGAAGGGATCTTCACTCCTCCTGCTTTTGTCTCCTCCTTCCTTAAAAGCTTCCCAGTTTTTGGACAGCTGCAGCCATATGGTGTGTGCATGTGTCCATGTGCGTGTTAGTGTAATGAGCATCTGTTTTCTATAATCAATCACAAAGGCATTTTACGGACATAAATGTGAGTGTATGTGTTACCAGCTGATTAGTGGTGCTAGCTATTAGAGCCTGATGCTATTAACTGCTGTGGGCAGGTGTTTGTCTTTGTCTGTGTTTACGAGACAGATACACAAAGGTTTTATCCTGACAGATAGTCAGATTGTTAGACAAAACTGAAATTAAGAATTTAATTCTTCAATGATTTAAAATGTGCTCTCATTTCTAAAGCCATTTTTTTTTTTACAAATTAAGTTTTGGTATGTTTTATTTTACAACCTAAAATCACACGTCTCATAGGGCTTTATAATCTGCACAGTGTAAATCCCTGTAACTAGAGGAGTGACGAGATCTCGCGCCATTAAAACGTGATGATATTTCTCATCATGGCAAAAGCTTTCTTGCAATATCATTACATAACAGAACCACACCAACATGACAGTATGTTCTTATTAGTCCAGCAAAAATGCAACTCCCTGTTGTGTTTTAACACACAGGGCTGTGTTGGTCGGGGGGTGAGGGGTTGTAGGTAGTGATGGAGAAACTGAAGTGTTCTGAATCAATATGAAGCAGTTGTGTTGAAATGGTTCAGTGTTTTGAAGCATTTGATACAATCATATATGGCGACATCTGCTGGCCAACCCTCAACAGAGCGTAAGGCACTGTTATGTGTGTTTAGCAATAAAGATTCTATGTGCATCTTGAAATGTTGACTGTTTTGTCCTTTAAAGACATTAATAATATACTTGTCATAATGTGATTGTGCCATTTTAAAATACTATGTGTAATAAAGATATGCCTATGCAAGATTGATAAAAATACAAAAATATATTTACAAAACAAACATCTGGAACAAAATTGGGAAATGCATAACAATAGTTGTACAAAATGCTGGTGAAGCTGGGAAGGAGATTTGGGGGGTTTCAAAGATTTGTATTTAAAAACAAGATCATTTCAGCTGAGTTACGCTTCAGTCTGTTCCTCTTCTTTGTTACTACCTCTCCAGCTTTAGAGAAGACCCTTTCACATGGCACAGAAGTTGCTGGCATATGAAGATATCTTTTGGCAAGCTTGTAAAGATTAGGATAAACCGCTGCCCTTGAGACCCGGTATTTTAATGGATCTTGAGAGGTAGGGCTCAGCCAAATAATGCTGAACCTCCACTGTTGCTTCAGCCATTGCATTTTGAACCCTTTGAGTTGCACCTGTATGAAATCAGAGCAGAAGAAGGTGAAACCCACTGTATGTGGTTTTGTACTTGAATGTCTATGTACCGATGTGAATGCATAACTGTATGCCAGTTTATCTAATCTTATGCTATTCCCACCTACACCTCACATCCCTGGTTGTCAGTCAATGAAACTATAGCAATAACACACACAAAAACTCTCCTCCTCTCAAAAAAAGCTTATAAATGGGATTGCGCCCGTTTATAAGCTTGGTGAGAGTTTGATAACCCGGTCCTGTATTCAAAAGTGGTGTGACACATCGCCGATACTCATGTGACCTCATGAGGCGTCATTTGGGGAGTCACGTGATGTCTTGCATGGTGAAGCGAGGCATCGAAACATCTTGCTGCGATACTTCTGCTTTGAAAGATCGATACTGTGTCACCGTCTGCTTCGAGCATAACATCATAAGTAGGTGTGTTACAGCCACGTTGTGATGAGACGCCATTAGTGGCTCCATAGAAACTGGTACTACATTAAAGGGCAGAAAAGACAGAGGATCATTTTACATAAACACTGAAAAAGTTCACTTTAAATGTGCACCATGCTTTTACATGTTGTAGCAGATCACCTACCAGATTCACTGCTTTGCTACCATAGATACTGGCTTCAATATCAAATTTAATTTCTTCTAAGGTGACCCTTGGTGGAGATATTAAAATTAATATAAAAGCCTTGGTCCATCTACTGAGGTGTTTTTGTTCCCTCTGGATAATGGGACTTTTTTCAGATTGACTTGGGTACAACTTTGCAACAGATGTGCTGAATTCATTAAACTCCATTAAACTACAAAATTCATAAAAGTGCAATTTGTCATGTCCTCTAACAGGCGCAACAAACCAACAGTAACTGATAAAGATGACGGGGAGTGATCCGTCTGAATGCCAGGCTTTAAAACATCCCTCCAGACACCTACAGCAGCCTCTATCTGCCATCTATGGAGACCAGATTATTTTTGTTGCTGTGGGCCTGTCTCCAAACCCCCTGAGTGGATGATTTTCAGCTGCATTTGAGCCAAAGCCTAAACTAGTTTCATATTTTTGTTGGACTGGATTGCTGCACTCCAGCAGTCCGTCATCTTAATACTGGTTCAAATGTACAGGAGGTTTTGTGTTTGTAGCTGCTCTGGTCTTCCACGAGTTGGCAAACTTTTTTTTTTACCTTAAATTTCTTATTATGCAAAAATAATTTCAACTTAAAGGATAAGCTGGTCATTTTCTACATTATGAAACCCCAGACCTCATTACGTTGCCCTAAAGGTTCCGAGTGGCCATAATTTCCTGAAGTTAGCACATGTGATATCTTGTGAGTTCTCACCTTTGTTTACATTCTGTTAGCTCCTTACTGTGGGGTCTTGGGTTTGCTAATGAAGAAATATGTTACCAAGTGCAGTCTCATGTTTTACTGATATGTTTTAATTGCTTTTGAACAATGGAATTATGTGGCACAGATGAATAAGCTGATCCAGGACCGACACACTGAAGGACATGGTGGCTGAGTAGAGGCAAATCATTTAGTCTCTGTATGGAGATTACTGAAAATACTGCTAATATAAAAATGATTGATTTTATCCTTTAACCACACTAACATTGCTTTGATAAGTCTGGGAGCAAGAAAGTGAACACAGTTTTTCATTGCTAGTCCATGTGAGACCATGGTTGCTAGCTGCTATCAACTGTATAGAACCTGCCTACAGATGTTTAGTTTGAACCTCCAGAGTGCGCCTTGTTGCTGGGTCAGATCAAGGTTGGTTCATACTCCATGCACAAATGAACTTCTACAGAATTGGTTTGGGCCTGTGACTGAGACCACTTCCTCTAAAGGGTTTTGGTGAGGTTGTTTTGGTGTGAACCCCTGTACGAAAACAAAGTCCAATTCAACTGAGCTAAATAATGCAGGTTTGAAAATACCCTCACATTACTGAGTTGGACCCAGAGTTTATATTGGTATTTGAGGGTAACAGCTTGGTACTGGACTTGAGGGAGTGGGTTTGCAAACGTGACTGTTTTAGCTGTTCAAAACACGGTTAACATACCAGGAGTCAATCTCAGTCATTATCCAGTGACTTCACCATTGACTTCATTGTTAACCAGTGATAATCATAGCTGAAAGACATCCCTATTTGCTTTGTCACCACAACTCCACCACCACCACCAGTGTCCACTGTTTATTTATTGAAAACCCATATGCCAACAGCCCCCCTTTGCATATTTAATGTCCCAGGATGGGAATGTGTTGAAGATCTCCAGTTGGCTGCTGTTTAATGTTATACTCCAACCCACTGATCTACATGATGGGTCAACACCATGTTATTACTGGTAAATAAAGCAACTCGTATGTGGTGTTTTTCCTGTTTGAACTGGACCCATGCAGGACTTGTATGATTTCCATGATTAAAGTTGAAATTATCACTGAAGATCCAAGAATGAAGATTGAAAGGCTGTGTGTTTCACCTCTAGTCCCCTGAGAGGCTCCATTCTAGCCAATGGAATAGATTTTTCTTTATTACCCAAACATCCCTGTGGCCCATCCTTGACCAATCACAGCCTGAGTAAGGCTGTCAACACACATACGCACACATACTTAATAGGGCTTCCTTTGAGATCACCAGCATCCTTGACCCTGAGTAATTACTCACCACTCTCCATTTAGTGTGTGTGCATGTGTGAGCGTGAAGTTGAGCGTGATGGCTCCCCTGCGGCTGGCTGAGCTGTCAGAGAGCAGATAAGAATCCTGAGAAAGAGTCAGTCAGACCGTGTTATTGTGCTCTCCTCATTTCTTATTGATTCTTTCGTCCCATTCTCTTTAAAGCATAGCAGTAGCACATCACCCTGTTTTATATTTGCTGTTTCAATGCTGAAGCGATTTTCACTTGATTAATGGAAAGACAAATGACAGTAATTTCAGTCATTTGCTGATTTCAGTCTCTGTGAGGCTTCACTGCTTTTCTCTGGTTCAGTTTTTTATTGTAAATAAAATTGGATTTTTTTTTTTGTAGTGTTACAAGCAGTCTGAAGACATCACCTTGGGCTCTGTTAAACTGTGATATACTGGCTTATCAATTAAGTTGGTGAAAACAGTTTTTTAATTATTTCATCAGGACAGAATTGCTCAAATGCAATCCTGCCATAGATTGAGACAAAGAGAGTGAAAGATGCTGCCATCTTGGCCAGAAAACACCTACGGTACAGTTAAAGGTCCAGAGGTTTGATGTGGGCACAGTAGAATTGTGCTGTCCTTTGCCTGAGACAGTGTGTAGGTATGTGTGAGTGTCTATGAAAAAGAAAAAACTAACAGAGAATTGAGGATTAATATCTCAAGCTTCAGTAAAACCCCCAGAGAGCTTGCTAATACCTTCAACCTTAAGTCCTGTATTAACTTTAAAATGAACATGAATACATTAAATCCAGCTGTGGGCATTTATTCTAATCAGTCAGAGTATAGGCAAGCTTATTGGATTAATGAATATGTCATCACGTACAGTAGTCGTAGGCATAGTAGCTAGGTACAGACTTTAGAATTATCCTTTCATATCAAATAATGATGCCAATTTAAGTCGTTTATTCAATTAGTCATGATGTCAGTAGTTGTTTGTTCCTGTCATTTGCTGTCACATGAGTGTTTAGCATGGATGTATTAGCCTAATGGAGAACTGCAGCATTGCTAAATGGCATCCATCCATTCCTATGAAAGTTCCCCACTGGGCCTGGGGCATGATCAAAAAAAGCCGTCATGCTTTTATATTCCAGCCAAAAAAAATGTATGTTCCACATGCTTTAATGGTTTTGGGCTCATAGAACATGCGAAATTGCTTCGAGCTGAGTCTCCCAGTAAAGGAGCTGGGCGACTTCCGGTTCTGTGTTTAGTAAGATGTGATCAGAATGGAAAAAAGAATGTAGAATTTTTTTTGTCTATTTCTCTGTAATTAGTTTGTCAACTGCATTATTGGACTTTGACTAGGGAAAACTGGCACATTGAAGTAAAATACTATTGCTACAAGAATACTTCAGGAAAACTTTAGGTGCTTTTTATAATACTCACTCAAAAATGTTTGAGAAATAATCAAATATATGTATTCTGTCTTCAAAACTAGAAACTACCAGTCATTTAGCTCCACATCACCGCTGACTGAGTTGCAGGTTGACTGTTTTACTGACTGTTAGGGGTGGCGAGATCTCATGCCACGAGAGCTCGCGATATTAAAACATCTCTTGTCGAGGCAAAAGCTGTTTTGTGATATCAGTAGATAACAGAACCAGGCCAGTATGATGATACGTTCACTATTATGTTACGTTCATTAGTCTGGCAAAAACGCTATTGCCTGCTTTGTTGGTTTGGGGGGTGGGGGGTTGTAGGCCTGTATGTTATGGCCATGTCGGACCCGATGTGAGTGGTTTCATTCCGCCCGCGAGCCATGCTGCTAACGTAGCCTACTCTACCTTAGCACCAATTCTACCAGCAGTGTCTGCATCGATAGATTTAAAAATAACTGGTTAACATCCAGCACTAACGAAAACGCATGTCATGTCAATGTGGTGTTTTAATTGTGGCCCAAATTGAACAATGAATAGTATTGAATGCTCATTCTAACAAGGTAAACAAACGAGTCTTCCCATGGGCGTTCACTTCCCCCCCGACCGTCTCTCGTACGTGATTGGTCAACGCAGCGCTTTTGCCGGATGACGTCACCATCTGGCGTGGTGAAGGTGAAAGTAGCATAGGTCACACAGCTTCACCTAGAAGTTCTGAGCTCATAAATCATTTCAAAATTCACCTGCATTAGTTTGCATTTTGTGACTGTCAGACAAATAAAAGTCTTTTTCCAGTCATATATTTCATTATTGAAAATTTCTTAATAGTGCTAAAATACCGTCTCATCTCGTTTTCATGAACCCAATATCATGTGTCATCTCATCTCGTGAGCTAAGTGTATCATCACACCCTACTGACTGGTATGACAGACTGGTTTTATTGCATGTTTGTTGAACTGGCTGGTTTCCTGGTTGTCCTCAGTTTAACTTCAGTTCAATTTAAAACTCTGAAGCATGTGAAGATTTAGTACGCGGTGGTTTGGTCTCAGTGTATGTGTGTGTGTGTGTGTGTGTGTGTGTTGGAAAACACAAGTAGCCCTTTGCAGGATCGTCGTATTATGGTTGTGTGCGCTTGTATGTCCCAAATTTCATTCATCTTCATAGTTTCTTTAATAGTTTCCACATAGGCAGGATGAATGAAGCAGCTGGGACTGATTCACAGTCCTCCTCCTTTCATGGTTTCTTTCTTTGTGCATTCATTTACTTTATTCATGTTCCGCATTTTTATCCTTCATCCACTGTTTGGCAGAGTTTCTATCTTCTCCAGGCTGTTTTTATCTTTCTGTCTTTGAACCAAGCTCTAATTAAAGCTCATTCATTCTTAGAGGAGGCTCCAGACACACACAGGAACATTTGTGTCAGTCTGTAATTGAGCAAACAGAACCTGTCTTACTATAGAGTATTAATAGAACAGAAAGAACAGGAGTGGAGTCAGTAGTTCCTTATATGCCTCAGTTTATAGTACAATTATCATTTCATGTTTTTGGGCTTCACATCTATGATCTGAGCATTTAATCTCACTGTTCCTCTTCCAAATATGCTTATTATTCATGGACTATAAACCCCCCATTACTGATACAAAACCTGGACAGACAAAAGCAGCATGTGTTGATCAGGTTATGTGCCAAATTCAGCCCAAATGATCAGAGCCCTGTAGGCCAGCATTCAACAGGCATGATTCAGATCATCCAAGCTTTAGTTCTGACTGCTGCTGCACAACGTCTCTACATGTAGATCAGATTCACTTTCATGACTGTGCTGTGTCCATGAATATCAAGGTATCACTTCAGCAGATTTCTCAGCTTAGCTACTGCCACTGTTAGGCCTGGATGATGCAGGGAAATCCAAGTCATGCATGAATTTACTCTGCTGTAAAATCGGGAAATCCAAGTCATGCATGAATTTACACTGCTGTAAAATCCTAATAATACTGTTCGATATGAGGGACATACCCATTATAGTGTCTGTTCAGTTGTGAATTTGGTATAGTTTTAAATGTATTCTTGTATGTACAGTACTGTATCACAATGCTTTAAGAAATTATGTTCATTCTGTGTGGTTATGTAAATGGCTTTAATTGCCATGCTGTCCATGAGCTTCAGTGGCAATAAAAGAAAAACACCACCTAGAGTGCTGAAATCGGAGTTTGAGCATAATCATGACACAATAATCAGGAATAGGACAGTAGCTGCTGAATAGACCCAAAAAGTCATCCAGAATTAATATTTGATGCCTTTAAGTTGGTGACTAGTATATAGTATGCGTGGTATAGAAAGGCAGGTGTTTATTGCTTGTGTGTTCATGCCATCAAACAGCTCCACAGTTGCAGAGTTGGTCATATCAGGGTTAACAAAAAGTTGTTGTCTACACACTCTTGTATCTTTGATTTTCTAAAATGTGGCACATTTTTTCCACACAAGCTGAACTTTAGCCAATTTTCAATTGGTAGTATATCTAAATCATATCTATCTTACCTCCTTCCATGCTTCCTGTACATAGAAATGATCTAAATAATGTATCACCATAAACAATTCTTATTCTCTGTAACCAGTGATGTAGTATATCTAAATCATATCTATCTTACCTCCTTCCATGCTTCCTGTACATAGAAATGATCTAAATAAGGTATCACCACAAACAATTATTATTCTCTGTAATCAGTGATGCTAATAAGGACAATCACCTTTATTGGCCAAGTATGTTAAACACAAGGAATTTGTTTCCGGTACAGAACCGATGGCAGCCATCTGCGG
>NW_018128065.1:133479-135390 GCF_001952655.1 Monopterus albus | reverse complement strand
GCGGGGGTCTGGGAGTTCAGTGTCTTGCCCAAGGACACTTTGACATGTGGACTGCAGGCACCGAGATTTGAACCTTCAGCCCTCTGGTTGGGAGATGACTGCTCTACCCACTGCACCACTGTCACCTCCCCTAATAATTTGTCTGATGCTGTCTATAAGTTAGAGAAGTGTTTGCTGTCACATTGACTGTGGCACCTCTAAATACCTAACTGACACCAGGCTCCTCACACCCTCGGACACACATTCTACGTCTGACGACTTAGTCTAAGTTTTTCCTCTGCACAGACAGCTGCTGTCTGGAGGCTGAAAGCTGATCCAGAGGAAGAGAATTTCATCTGATCGCTGAAACACGTGTTCCATGTTTTAACATTTGGTTCCTCTCTGTCTCTAGCTGGGTCTTTTCTTTGAACAAGGCAGCTCCGGCTTCCTCTTGACCTCTGACCTCTCTAGTTAATCATGCTTGTGTGTGTTTAAGTGGCCCAGCAGGACAAACAAGTGCAGTTACATTTGTGTATTGATACATCTAGATGGATATTTCAGGAGGGTATGAAATGAAGGATGGCTCTCTGTAACCCCTGGAAGGCCACATAGTCTAGTAGTTTTTTTATGAGTTAAACAAGACGTGTGAATTTTCTTTGGCATCTCTTTCTAAAGACCAGTACAGAAGGGTGCTGTATACTGGGACGTTTCATGACCGTCACACACACAAGCAGACAGGACTTCCATCAAATTAGGTGTTAATAACCAAACAAATTAAATGAATAAAAGACAGTCATGCAGATAGTAACAGTTTGGCACGTGTGTACAAAATAACCATCACAGTGTGAAATACAGTCTTACTGTGTTACTTTCTAAGATAACAATTCACCAAAGCTCTATAAAGAGTTGCAGTGAAAAGCAGTTGTGCATTCACACTGGCATTAACAACAAGCTTTAGGGACTTTCGTTGTCATGGAAACAGTCATATGTTTACAGTCGGTTTCATTACGTTTAGGCTCAAACTACTTGGTTAGGTTAATTTAACAACTGAGTAATATTTTATTTTAAGAGTTTGGACATGTATTTTGTTTTTCCAGTCCAAACAAATGATCCAATCCATGACTCAAAATCCACGATCCAAATGGAACCATGAGTTTTGTGATCTGTTGCACCCCCACACGCTGTAGCCTACCTATAACAGAAGAAGTAGCCACGGAAAACATTGGGTGTATTTCAATACCAAGTGCGCCTTGTTCAGACTTCTGTACTTGGGAGTTCGGATGTAAGTTCAAACTTGGAATACAACCTCCTGATGATGGGAGGACGCAGTACACTCAATGTACAACATGTACAACATTTCAGCCAGTTTCTCCCAGTGGTCACTCACGGTCCAGCAATGAAAAATCCCCATTACTGGTTTGGACAATCCACAGGTCTCACTGTGAACAGTTGGCACTGGAATAGCTTTTTAAATAGTCCTTATGAAAATTGCTGAGGTCTGTGTGTTGTCCAGAGTAAATGTGATGAAGTTTCTGAGAAGGCTTTTTTATACAGTTATAAAATACTGTAAGCACCAGGGGTGAAACTCCATTCACCTCCATTGTACCAGTCTGTCAGATTCAGCTAGAGTTAAGGCAGAAAATCACTTTTTTCATAATATGGGTGAACTGACCCTTCAAACCAGTGAATCAGTGTCACCTTACTGGTTTTTACCTCCAGTCTGTTTTTACTCACACCAGTACTACACTGCTCAAAAAATAAAGGGAACACATCAGATCTAGGATGTCTTATGTTGTGTTCCCTTTATTTTTTGAGCAGTGTATTTGATCCCACACTACAATGCTAAGGGATTCTGCTGTGTGTGTGTGTTGTGCTGAGTCAGCTGCCTCCAGATGGCATCTCTCTATGTGGTAGGAACGCAGAGCAAATGAT
>NW_018128065.1:117499-133418 GCF_001952655.1 Monopterus albus | reverse complement strand
CGATGGACGAGGAAACGAGAGAGACACAAACATAGCCGGGCAGTGTACCTACATTTGTACATTTGAGTACATACAAATATTCAAGGTTTTCTTATTATGTGTGTGTGTTGTTTTCATGGTCTTTAGTAGCCGTGTGTGTAGCAGCTTTGAATCTTTAATAGGAGGAAAATCTGATTGTTGTCACAGTGGAAACAGCAGCAAGAGTCTCATCCAGAAATGAAGAGTAAGTAGTTAAAATAACTGAGGAGAGAGAGAGACAGATACACAGACAGAGACAGTTACCTCTCTAATAATTGCATTGTATTGCTTCCTTCCAGCAACTGTCCCTTTATGAGAAGAAGCTTCCCTATGGAGAACACATCATCTGCTGTGTCTGTGTGTGTGTGACTGGAGTGTGGTGCCTGGCAAGCACTTAACTATTACAGGCTCTCTCTCTCTTCCTGTGTGTGTGTGTGGAGAGAGACAGAGAGCAAGAGAGCAGTGTGTGGTTGGTGTTGGAAGAGTGATGGATGTGGTTTTCCTCTGCAGGGGGAAACTGGAGCCAAGGCCATTAAAATGTGTGTGTGTGTGAGAGAGAGTTAAGATTCAGATAGGAATCGTTCTCTACTCACTCTGCAGCGTTAAAGAATATATGCAGGTAATACTTATAATAATGAGACAGAAATGAATAATTCATATTCAGTACTGTACTGTCAGCCGAGGTGAAGAGCAGAAAAACAGAGCTTAATGCATTGTGCTGGTGTTTTACAGCCATTGGCCGACTGCTGCTACAAGCTGGACTGAATCTGTCCCAGGATGAGTCAGCTGCTGTTCACAGTCAGTGTTCTTGCAGGTTTAAGGGAGTGGTGTTTTTCTGCCACTGGTAGCACTAGATCTGTTAATGAAGGGATCCCCCTTTTGTTGTACACACCCAAAGCATCTGGGCAACGCAGTACACCTTTCTACCAACACACTGTTGAACTGATTAACAGTCAGTGTATCAGTGCGCCAGCAAAGCAGAGCACTAAGCTCTTGAAATGAATAGAGCACCAGCATCCTGAGATTTGCGCATCATAATTAATACATTTGTACTTTTAATATTTCCATATTAATGTATACAGTATTTTCATACATTCATATACTGCATGTAACGCCTTGTTTGAAAGTTTGGAGATTGGTGCAGACATGTTGAAGGATAGAAAGGTGTGAATGAAACAAAATGAATCTCCTGAGTATTATCTTTACAATGATACCATGGACACACAAGAGGGTTCTGGAATTAGAAATAAAAGATGCAGATACAGATTACATGGATGTAAACTCTGCAGATTTACACTGTAAATAGCTAATAATTAGCTTTCCATCAGCATATGAGGAGGGAAATGCATTCAGTATATTTGTTAGGTCTCAGGGACACACAGCAGTGTTTCTGTGAGAAAATGGATGTAAACAAAACTGTGCTTGTTTACAAGAACACTCCACAGGACCTTCGCATTCAGGTTCACCTCACTGTTATAAGGTTCCCTCGCTCTGCCAAGCTTACACTTTATGTCTGCCAACCATCCGATTCTCATTATTTATCTCTATTTTTCAACTTGTCTGTACGGTTGAAAGCATAAATAAATGAGAATGTGTTTTCTGTTTTCGGCTGAGTAAAGAAACTGAGCAGTGTCCTAGCGGAAGAACTCAACTGGTTGTCCACATGCACTTGAGAAGTATAAAGTCACATTAAATGGATATACTCAAGTAAAATACCTCAGATGTGTACTTCATTAGAGTAAATGTACTTTGTTTTTCACCACTGGATTCGGTAAGAGCTTAATGAGCATGAAGTAATTATTTAATTATATTTACTTAAGGAGCAGCTGATACAACCCGGTCCAGACAGTTAACACATGCTGACGAGATTGGATGACAATTGTCGCTTTGATGACACTTTTGTGCCAGTGTCAGTAAATGGTACAAATAGGCCTACTATATAAATCTGTAAATACAAATACATGGATGGCACCTGCTCAGTTTTCATGTCCACAGATATGAATCCAAAACTACTGCACAATCTGCACAATGTCTCTTTGACTGCTTTTAAACATGTAGCTAAGCTAAGCAGTATAGGACAGACTTTAGCTCCAGTCTCCGTGGTAACACATGAGGTCCGGTTGTCGAGGCAGCTGTTGCTAGGGTGCAGACAGCCTCACCTGTTGCTGTCTGAAGACATTTAGACACACACATGACCTGTGGATGAATGGGACACGCGTTGTGGCCTCTTACAGACATGCACCACGGTTTGGTTTTGCATAAAGCTGTTAAACCTTGGTTGCTCGATTGTTATTCAAAACTGCAAACAACAAAGCAAACACACATGCAGGCTCTCATTTGTCTCCTGTGACCTTTTTGAGTTTTGGCTGCAGTCGTGCTTGATTTGGCAAATGAGCCTCAATTTCCACAATATTTCTTGTGATTTATACAGGCTTAATAACTAAACCACACACCACTTGGCTGACTGAGCGTCATCAATGTCACCTTCACAGTCTGACGAAAAGCTCATATCTCTCATGATGTGAACAGAACGTAAAGCTGGAACCGTCTGGCTGCTTATCTCTGGGTACATCGCAATGACGCTAGCAGTCCTTCCTGTAAGGTTGGGTCATCAGTTAGTTCCCGTGTGCTGCTTCTACCAGATCATGTATATGTGTGTGTGTGTGGGGGGGGGGTGTAGCAGTGTTAATGGTTCCAGCAGGAGTGCATGCTGACCTTTAACATCTACATGTCTGGAAACACTGAGAACCAGCCTGTGTGTGTGTGTGTGTGTGTGTGCAGCTGAGCATATTGTGACCTCACCCCTGTAGTTTGTCATAAGAATAGACATATAGATAAAATGGATCACACACTGACACACACATTCATTTGGGCTTCTGGGAAATGGTGTTCATTAAAGACCGGTAAAAACAGAACTATATGTCAAATACATCATTTTAAATAAATGTATCATTATGTTGTAAGCAAATATAGTGAAACTCACAACATTAAAACAGCTGTGTTCCAAAGCTGTATTTGTAGTTATTAGCCAGATTAGACATCTCAAATGGGGCTTTGTGCCTTCTGGAACACCAGTTTCATTTGGGCTCTCTATAGAGTTTAGAATCAAGTAAATGTTCAATTATGAAAACTGACATTAATTCCTAATTTATTTAGTCAAATGTTACTGAGTCACGTTGTTATTTTTGTGAAATGCAATTTAAAATGGTCAATATTTAAATTTGCATATTGTAAACATCATCATTAAACAACATTTATCAAGTTTCAGGTCAGATGTAGGACTGTACACATCTGCTATTCTTCAATCTAAAGGGGTCGTATATTTGGTGGGTCATTTCCCAGCTTCTCCAGTCAACATTTCAAAGTGTCCTTGAGCAAGACACTGAACCCCCAGTTGATCCCGGTGATGTCTCTGGTGTGTGAATTTGGGAATGCGAATGGGTGAAGGAACAAATAGTGTGAAAGTAGAAGGACTTCTGAAGTCTTCCGTGTGTGTCTGAGCGAGAGGCTGGGTTTGGTCAGAGTGATTTTTGTGTAGCTTGATTTCTTTGAAACTCTGTACAGCACTAAATCAGTGTGGTTCTGCGTGTGTGTTTCAGTGTGATCGTCAGTGGGAAATGCTACAGTGCTTCTCTTTACAGTACATTAACTTTCTTATGTTGTTTTTTGTAGCTAATTTAAAAGATGGCTCAAACATCATACTGCAGCATGTACTGTTTTATATCTATAGATATACTTTTATCATTGCTATACATTATCTGCAGCAAGATGTTGAAAGAGCAGCAGACTTCACATTCTGAAAAGAACATCAGAAAGTCAGTGGAGAAACAACTTGACCACTTTGAGTCACTCACTCAAATGTCAAGTCTAATGGGCCGGTATTGACACAAGAGATAGGTCTACAGTCAGGAATCAGACTGGAGGGTATGGGATGCACAAACTTTGAAATGGTGCTGAGGGTAAGCTTCTGAATGTCTTGACCTCTGCTGCTTTACACTGGAGAGTAAAGCTTTATCAAAATAACATCATCATATGGTGTTGTAGCTGTATACAGTTACTTAAGCTGAACCAAAAACTAGGGATGTAACGGTATTTGTAATTTCACAGTATTCACAGTATCATGGTAGAAAAATGTCTTGGTAATGCCGTGGGACTGTGACAGTATCTACCAGGATGTTACATATGGTTCTTTTGCTAATAGGTGTTCAGGTCACAGAATTTGAAACTGACATATTCTTGTACATTTTTACTATACTGCTGCATTTGCTGCTTAAAGTGCCTTAGACTTTGTGTTACCTATTTATCTACTTTATATTTCAGTTGTATTTTGTGGCATTCATGTGGATGACAAAGTAAGAATTTCATTGTACAGGGAAACACGTTTCCTAACTGTGCATTTGACAAACACTTTGACCTTGACCTTGAATGCTCTGTCGTCGACTTTGAGAGCATTTCAGTTTTCCTGCTTCAAAAAAATGTCACGGGTTCAAAGGAAACTGACAAACAATTTGCAAATATGGCTGAATGAAGGCAATCCTAACCCTAGGTAGGTTTAACATTCTCTGTACCGCCTAGTGGTCGGGTTGTCAGTACTGGACCAGTTGGGGTGAGTATTCCCTGACCACAGGGGGCAGTAGTGAGCAAATTGAAGCTTGGTGCACCACAATGAGAAGAAAATTATGCGAACCTACACTAGGACAAGCCACATAAAGATGATATTTTTGCTTTATTCAAGGTGTTTTTCAAACACTGTGGTTTACTTTTTCAAGAGACTGGAGGGGTTGTTACTGAATGGTTTGTTTTGCATTTGTGCGTCCGGTTTGTTTGCCCATCTCTGTTCAGGTGTAGTGCACTGTCATGCCCCTGTTTCTGATATGTATCCAGCACTGTCTCAGTCCTAAACAGGGGATACTAAAACTGATGTAATATTATATTGTTTTATTTTATTTCATAGAAGGACTGCTACTGGCTGTTTTTTTGTTTTTTAATTTTGCAGTTGTACACACAGTGCCATTTTTCTTGCACATGCTTAGGTCATGGCTACCTACTTTTATTTTAATAAAGAAGGAAACAGGAGCACAGTCATTTAGCAAGTCAGTACATGTTGGCATAATATTGCTGTGGTGCATAGTAACATGTCTGCATGTAGCGGTGGATGTAAGTCTCCGACCTGTGTTTTCAGTTCACGTTGGTCCTACTGTGGTTCCTCCAGAAACACTTTTACTCCTTAAGCAGCACACTGTTGTTAATTAGAGCCATGATATACGTTTTTGGGGTGTAACAAGAACAAAGGTTCTTAGGGCCGTCGGTCATTCATGGTTATTAGTTGTTTATTCAGTTTATGCTAACAAGCTGCAGCAGAGCTCTGGCTGCTGAGCTGCTCACTCTGATGACTTCAAATCATAAGGAATGCATTGGATATATTCCTCTCCAAAGGGAGCTCAGTCCTTTTCATTTCCTCAGTTTTGTTGTGTTTTTGCTGTAGGAGGACGGGACTCTGATTTGTGTACCTAAGCCATAAAATATTCTAACAGAGCTAGCTGCCAAGAGGAGATAACAATGAATCTCTGATTGTCAGACCGAGTTAACTGCTGTATGCACTGTGATAGTGATGTGAAGCCTGTCTCAGACATTTTAAACACAAAACCTTTGTGTAATTTTTTCAGTTTGATGATAACAGGTTAGCGGCTTGTGGCTACAAAGCTAGCCAGTTAGCTGTTGTTGCATAGGAGTGTGTCTTCTCACAACAGTTTGGGGAAGGTCTCTGTGCCTGCTGCAACAGCTGATCCTGGTGCTGGACAGGAGAACTAATGTACTAGTGAGGTGGCTGATGTTTGTTATACTGCTGCAGAAGAAAGTCACGCATCATGTTCTTCCAGCTCTGACAGACAAGACGACTTTGTACATAATATTTTATCAGATATTTGCTCAAAAGTCAGCACAAGGTGACCGCAAGCAGCAACACAACACAACACAACACAATACACTCCCATTTCGTTGTTGCCCAAAACTCATAAGACCACTATCAAGTCAAACAGCTGCACAGCTGATATTATTCAACACCATCAGTTAGTGTTAGTGGAACATTCTGTTGTTAGCATCAGCTGCTGCTGGCAGAGCCCCGTAACAGTTCAGCAGCCCTGTGCATCAAGTGTGGATCTATAATTAGAGCCAGAGCCCTTTCCTTTCATCCGAAGCGTCCAATCACCAACTGATTTTGTGTTGGCCCATAAAAGTCTTCCTCGATGGATGCTCTTATGTATCCTCCCTCGTGGCTTCTCCAGCAGCCACCTCGCTGCTCCTCGAGTGTCACTCGACTCTGAAGTCGTTCTGGTCGAGCAGTCAAATAAGGGAACTGAGATATTCCCTCCATTTTACACAAATAATTGCTGTAGACAGTCTTTTCACTCTGTGTGTCCGGTCAGCTCAGTTATTTAGTCTCGTGTGTTTTACGGCCATATGCTGCTGTAATCACTGCTGTACTGCTACTGTACAAACACGTGTGCGTCTCTGATGAAGAAAACACATGCTGGATCAAAGCTGTGCATGTGTGTGAGAGAGGGCAATGAAAAAGACAAACCAAGATAAGAACAAAACATGCTTCACAGTTATTTTAATTCTTGAGAGCCAAATAAAAGAAAAAGAGAGGGTGTGATACAGAGAAAGACGGAGACAGCAGCAGAGAGATGAAAGGACAGTAAACATGTTTCTCTGGGTTTCCCTTTGGAAGCATGAGAGGCGATGTCTGCATTTTATTTTTGCTTTGAATGTAACAACCTCTGCTTTCTTACAGTCACTACAGTAAGAAATGAAACAAATCGTAGCACATCCATTAGGGAGCAGATACTGACATCCACTCTGTAAAGCAAAGCTATTCATAACAGCAGACAGATTTGCTGAATGCGAACAGTCACCTGTGAGCACCTGCTGCTTCAGCTGCATTTTATGTGGATGACAGACACCATCACATGAAATGTATCTCATATCTCTATAGCAACACCTCATGTAAGAATCACAGTGTTCATCTCCTGATTTTTGAGTGATTCAACCAGGTGTGACTTTCTGGGCAGGATTAGGAATGGGAGTGTCATCTATATGTGCCAAAAGGCAAAAAAACAAAACAAAACAGTGACAAATGTGGATGAGATTATCACAGCTTTACAGTTAACTGAGCTAATATCTTGGCTCTAAGCAGTATGAATGAACTATTACCTCAGATTCTGTGCCAAGTGAAAGTGATGGGATGAATAGTCACCTGCTGGCGGTTTGTTTAAGGCCGACTAGGAATGGACTAACCCAAACACAGTGTCAGACTGAATGAATAACAGTCTGATTAACAGCAGGTGCAGGCCAAACAGCAACAACACTCTTTTTTTTAAAATTATTATTATGTGTTCAAAGTTTAAGCTTTGCTTCTTGATGTGACCACCTCTGGCTCGCACTCTTTTTCTTTTAAAAACCAAACCAATTAACTACCTGTCAAGTTGTTCTATTTACTCCAGAAGCTTAAATTTTTACAGTTCCTAAGATGTAACATCACCACTCTGTTCTTCTTAGTGATACATTTTCTCCTTACAGTTCTTCAAGCCGACGTCCCACCACCAAAGCACAGAAACATGTCTAAATTAACATAACTAAATTAACTAGCCTTGCTAGTATACCTCTTGGGGTGATTTGGATAGAAAACCCTACTGCAGCCCTTACTTACTCAGTTATCAAGTAGTGTTTTAAAAAAATGACTTACAGTCACATGCAGCTCTGTTTGGATGGTTTTATACATGTGGATGTATTGAAAACATTGCTTTCACTGTACAGTTTACAGTAACGGTTCAAAATGACTACTGTGCAACCTCAATCTTTATTTACAGACAGGTTTCTCTGGTGAAACACTGCTGTTTACCGTAATACAAAGGCCAATCCTAAGCTGAATTTCACCATGGATTTTTTCCAGTGTTGGTGAGTCAACAGGCGCACAGTCAGCTTGGATAGCTGACTGAGCCTCGGAGCAGTTTTAGTTTTCTGGAGATGAGCCTGTATTTGGAAAGGGATGATGATGGGACAGCTGTGGGTTGTTAAATTAAATGACAGTCTTCCCACATTTTGGTAGCACTGTAAAAATCTGTTTAAAACAAAGACAACCACAGTGGCAGTGTAATCTCTCTCCATCTTCCATCTGTCACTGTCTTTGTTTCTCTCTGCAGTCTCTTTTTTATTGCATTGATGGATTGTCGGCATTTTGTGTTAAGGCCACTGAGGAGAGGGAGTGTGTGTGTGTGTGTGTGCGCCTCAGAGTCACACTGTAGGGACTATCCTCACATCTGGGGACAATTTTTACTGGTACAATTGGTTTTGGTGAGGGTTGTGTGGTGGTTATAGCTGAGGTCAGAGTAGGAGTTTCTAAGGAAAGGACTAAGTGAATGCAGTGTTTTGCCTCATGGCAAAAACTGTGTATGTTTTGTACTGTTGTGCAGGTGTGTGTATCGACAGTTGAAGCCATTTGCCTAACCCTTTCTCTTTTCCTGGTTACAAGCAATAGATACAGAAAAATAAAGACAAGAAGAATTAAAAAGTTAAGTCACAATATCCATCCATTATCTAAACCACTTATCCTATCGAAGTCCATCGCAGGGCTAACACACAAACGAACAACCACGTGCACACACAATCACTCCTATGGGCAATTTAGAGACGCCTATGCTGCATGTCTTTGGACAGTGGGAGGAAGCCGGAGCACCTGGAGAGAACCCACGCAGGCACAGGGAGAACATGCAGACTCCACACAGGAAGGCCCTGGGTCGGCCGGGGCTCGAACCCGGAACCTTCATGCTGTGAGGTGACAGCGCTAATCACTGCATAACTGTACTGCCCCACTCACTATAAATGTTGAGTACATTTTAACAGCTCAAGTATTATTATTACAATAGAAGAAATTCCTTTCTGGTTTCAGTACCCACACATGAATTCTGTTCTTAATGAACACAATTTTATTACTTTCTGGCTCATCTTTTTTTGGGCTGCAGTCAAATTGTTCTGGTTATGGATTATTGTGCCAGTGAGTTTCACAGTAATGTCAGGAAACAGTAAAAATGCAATGCAGTCATATTTAGTCAAGCCCAGTGTCCAGACACCCAGAGATAATTGGTTTGTTGTAGCATCAGATAAAAAAAAAGCACCTCTCTTCACAGGTTGGAACTGGAGAGTTTTTGCCTTTATTGTCTGAAAAATGACTTAATGTGATTAATAATCATTGACTGACTAATCATTGTAGCTGTCTAGTGTTATTCAATCTTTAATTTCACTTTGCTTCAACCTTCCAAATCCTGTTTATCTCTCTTTAAAAGCATTGGGATTCCTTTAATCTTATGTCAATCATTTTGCATTGGCTTGTTGTTGAAACTTGCTATACAAGGTATTTGATATTTTCTGGGAACTGCGTATGTGTCAGTTATACAAAAGTCCGCAGTATGCTGCTCTGGCATCGCTTTAGTCTGAAGAACAGCACTCAGTATTTTCCTATTTGCTTACATAATGGCAGGTGATTGTCGCATACGATTCAGCTGTAAGCGCTGTCCATGCACCCATGGTCAGAGATGCCTTTCCAACACTTGTCAAATGACTGCGCAGCTCACATGCATCATCATCATACAGTTTATCCTGTCATGCCACATAGGGATAAACTGTAGTCTCTGCATGTTTCTGCTGTTTGTAAAATGATATACTGAGCTCGGTATTGTGCCGTTTCCAGGCTCCGGCAAACGCGAGGGAAAACAGTGGCTCTTTGTTTTTAGAGACAAAATTATAGTCGCATTTTTCTAAATTTAAAGACTATTTGAAGACTTGGAAATCATTCCCCAACCCTAATACAAGGAACTTTACCTTGCAATGCCTAATTTGATTGTCAGTATGATCTTATTGAAACAAAGGTGGACAAATTATTTGAAACACCTCTCACTGTAACACCTACACAAACTACAGCCACCTCCAACACAAACTGAACAATATCACCTTCACAGCCTTTATTGCACAGCTTTGCCTTTAGCTAGGTGGGTTAAATAAACTGGCAGCTGAGGGGAGTTAAAGTTCAATAGACTGCAGAACTGAAAATGTGGCCCAGGAAAAGGCCGAGGTACGTACACCAGTAAGCGTGACCGCCTCGGTGGCCTGTCATGAGCCTACACAACCCTATCACAGGACCAGAACCTCTAAACAATGAGGGGAGAAAAGTGTAGACCCACAGCCAGATCTGCCTCTGACTCACCATCACTTTCCTGGAAAAGACCAAATGAAAGTCACTGCCAAGAAGAAAACTGAAATGTGTTTGGACAGAGACAAGGCTGACAGCTTCCTGTATGTACTGGAATGACAAAAGTCGTTTCCTCTCATCAGTAATGGACAAGTGGGTCTCACTCACTCACACACACTAACTTCCTCTGCTCTATGTTTTACACTGTGGATGTTGGCAGCAGATGCACTCGTCCCTCTGCATTCCTTCATTTCCAGGAACATGCACTGTTTTGTTATGCAGTCATTTATGTTTTTATATGAAGACATACAAATACAGACTCGGCTTTTCTGGACTGGCTTTGGCTCCAGTGTTGGTCCAGTAAGTTGTGTCTCCATCATGGAGGAACATTGTGAAATAGTCTGTTAGAATAAATCATGAGCTTGTTGTGGTGCTTTCAAATGATCATAATCTGTTCTACATACGGTCGAGTTCAGTGTGACACTGTGCTGGAATGAGAGGGTACTGTAGTAGTAGTGTAGTAGTAGTGCATGTGTGTACAGATAGTTTTTACCTGATTGTGTACAGAACAAGTTGAATTAAATTCTGGTTCACACTTTGCATCAAAATGAGTTTTAATTGCATCTCAAAGAACTAGCTGTGATCTGATTAGATTCTAATCTTAGGAAGGTGGGACTATTACTAGTGGTGGAAAGTAACTAAATACTCAAGTATATATTTTGAGGTGTCTACTGTATTTTGAGTATTCCCATTTTCTTCATACTTTGACTTCACTACATTTTATTGTACTTACTTTAGTTGTTAGTTACATTTTAGGTTCATATTAATAAAACAAAATACAGTATAGTCAGAAGACTTTGACCATCAGTGGAAAATTCACAAGCTAGCAGTACTTCAAATTATAAGCATATAATTTAGTTCAAACGAGCTCCCCCTTTACTGGCTACAACATTAAATGTAATGTAAACAATAATAATAATCCATCCTTGCAAAACACTCGCAAACCGGGTTACTTGCAATCCAAGATTCCACTGTATTCTTGAATTGGGTTGTGGGGGGCTTGAGTCAATTCCATCTGACACTGGGCAAGAGACTGGGTCCACCCTGGACAGGTCGCCAGTCTATCACAGGGCTGATGTACACAAACGACCACACACACTAACACTCACTCCTATGGGCAATTTAGAGTCACTAGTCAAGGAAGCTCAAGCACCCTGCAAGCTCTGCACAGAAAGGCCTCAGGTCGGCCAGGGCTCAAACCCGGACCCTTCCTGCTGTGAGGTGACAGTGCTAACTACCGCACCGCAGTGCTGGCAGTTATCGAAGAAGATTTATTTTATTGTCATTGTAACATTGTGACACGTACAACGAGATTTTGTTTGGAGCCGAGGGGCCCCGGGCTGCTGTGTGCATACGCGCCGCCATCATGGGCAACTTGGGGGGTTCAGTGTCTTGCCCAAGGACATTTTGACATGTGGACTGCAGGCACCGAGATTCGAACATTCACCTTCTGGTTGGGAGACAACTGCTCTACCCACCGCACCACTGTAGCCCCCATATACTCCAGTTATACTCCAATAATATGATATACATTAATGTTAAATGTGCCTTTCTGCATAATGAGCACATATACTTTTGATAGACCTGCTTTATGTTTTGATGCTAATACATTTGTACTTTTACTTAAGTAACATTTTGAATGCAGGACTTTTAAGTAAAGGATCTGAGCACTTTTTCCACGACTGGCTATTACAAACACTGTTATTGTCTCACAGTTGTGTAGAGCAGCAGTGTGCTGGTTGTGTGGTGCCTCACATCTGTATCTGAGCTGTTTGGCTTGTGAACATCTGTATCAGTGTTTAGAATGTTTGATCTAGTCTGTGACTAGGTCGTCGTCCTCATTGTACTAACTGGTAAATCTTAGTTCCTTATGGCTTTTTTTGTGTGTGTGTGTGTGTGTGTGTGTAGGAAAACACCAAAATGCAAATGAGTCTAAGAGGCATCACATGTCCTGATTACAGGCTTCAGGAAAATGTTCAGCCAAATAGTAAACACTTCAGACCAGAAACTCCAGAAGAGGAGCACAGAAGCAACGTTCTGAAAGGGGCTTTGAAATGTCAACATATTCTGCTCGGAAAACATGGCATCTCTTCTTGTCTTTCTTTGAGCATGTAACAGTACAGTAATAACAATATTGTCACAATCTCATTATTACTGTACTGTACAATATTATTTGGCAGTTTGAAACTTTGTTGTGCCCCCAGTAAAGGGCCCAAATGCAGATGGAAAGGCAGTAGTCTGAACAGAATAATCAAAGTCTGAAGCCACATTCAGGGAGCTACACTGCACTGCTATGTTTAACATGTTTTATCCATGATATTGTAATGTATTATTCCAGGCATCTGGGCTTTCCTCTATTTTCTTACAATAATATAACATAATCAGACTTTTGAAACTCGCTGGAGTGGTGGACATCCATCCCAATGAACATCAAATCAGCACTACAATCACTGCTTGATTATGTAGTTTAATTGCAGATTCATTGAAATAATTTAGTGAAAAGATCTGTACCTCTGGACCATGTAGTAATGACTTTCACACATGTTTTTGCTGATGTGATGGGTAAGTTAACTCAAGCCTGTTTTAAATGAATGAAAATCAAGTGGAAAAATCTCTCTTAATTTTAAAACATTACAGCATGTATTTGAAAATGCAAACCATCTGTGTACTGCTGGTGAAACCGTTCCATCAGGCTTAAATCAGTACTATATCTGTGACCCATTGGCACACTGTTACATGAGTCAACATAAAACCGATCAATAATCATGATTAACTGGTTAGTTGTTGAACAGTGGACAGCTCTGATTGGTCACGTGCCACAGATCTGAACACAGTGGATCATTCACACATTGGTTAAAAGCTGATGTGTGCGTTTGAAGTACGTCAACAAAAATACAATATTGTATTTTTGTATTTTTTTTTCCAAATTTGGTCAAACTGAAAATTACAGATCTGACTATTTAAACAGTGTTTTAAAACCAGGAATTGGCTTCTTAAAATGTACACGAGGATAAACTCAGTCAGAGCCGACGTCTTTCTCTGTGTCCTGTGATCAATTTTGCCCACTTAGCATTCTCGCTGTGGAATGTGCTTGGAATTTGTGTGTGTGTTTTGCAGCCCAGACAGCGTATCACATGCACATGCACACAGCAGGACGTGGACATTTGGGCTTGTTTTGTACTGAGAGGGAGAGAGGTGAGGGGTAGAGGGAGCACTACTAAAAATGAAAGGGAGAGAGATTTTGTAACATGACAGACGGATTAGCAGATGAACTGAGAGGGACAGAAAGAAAAGATCCTAAAGATATGAACATTACAAGAACGGAAAGATGAACTGGATTTCTTTCTCCATGTACTGTAAATGCACAGTACTTCTACTACTGCTTTTGCTACTTTACTGCTCATCTGATGAACTCATAAAATATTTACAGAGGTGTAAAATGCTTACAGTGCTAGTGGCAATGTTACAGTATGGACAGTAAGAGAAATGAACAAGGTAACTGTGTAAAAGCAAAATGTGTGGCTGTGGGTTCTTTCTCATAGGAATGTTGATCTGATAATGGGATTATTGCTGAAGGCAGTCTCTCTCTGTCTCTCTCTTCAGGGTCGCTCAGGACTGACGGCATCAAGGCATCTGATGTTCTCCCTGTGTTAAAGGAGAAAGTTGCCTTCATATCAGGTGAGTGTTGGGCAGTGTTGTACTTGAATAGACAGGAATCCTGGATTCTATTAAAGAGCTGAGGTCATGGTGTCCCACCTGGGCTAGCCTGTGTTCACACCTCTCTCATACATCAGTGTTTCTGGGGAAAAAAAATAAAAATCAAGCGTGTTCCTGGGATTACTGGTTCACTGTTCACATTAAAAAAGGACTCTGTCACAGTAGCATGTCTTGGTTTTGTCCATATCCATAAAGCTCACCAACATTCTCTCTTTTAAAGTTGTATTCGCTGCTCTCTCTGAACACTGCAACTCCCCCGACTCCCCTCATGGATTCACCTGTTCTGTCAAGTCATGACGTTTGACCTACAAATGTGTAGATTCTTCAGCCGGCTCTTTACTGCCGAGCCGACTATTTGCTCTTTTCCTTAAAATCAATAAAAGACAGCTGCATATGATGCAATATTTAAATTGACAACATATAATGTCGGGTTGCCATATGGATTTGTTGGAATAGCGAGACAGGCAGCACACTTGTATTTCTGTTGAAACTATGGTTTTAAGATTTAATGGTTGTAGTACTGTATGAGTACCGGCTGTTGTTTCTTTTTGTGTTGTAATATGTACCAGAGGAAAAGTAACACAGGGAGGCAGACAGAGAGAGAGAGAGACTGAGTGCCAGCAACAATCTCTCATCAAGATTCCTCCTTAGATTACAGCAGCATACTCCCTCCCAGTCGCACACTCGGACGGACATACACACACATCTGAGTAGCAGCTTCATAAACAGTGTGGTTTGTGTTTCTCACACTAATCTAACCAGAACATCTCTACACACATAATTTATCCCAGAGAAGCAGAGAGGCAGTTTGTGTTTTGGAGACTTTGGAAAGTGTGTTTACCGGCGGATGTAGTTGTAGCAGGTGTCATATTACAGATACAAAGATATTAAAGCTATTAGAGTAATGTACAGATTAACAGTGATACACTCTACTTGGTGATAATGGAGTGGTAGTGTCTGCTGTCTAAACATAGCTCTTTAATGGTTCCTTCATTGATTTTTGTGCTCTATTTCGTTTTTAATTTAGTGACTGTGAGATAGTCATTCTCACATTTTCTGGTTTTTGTTTTAATTGTATCATTAATACTTTTTTTTTATTTATGAAGGGCTAACATGTGGCACAGCTGTACCAATAGTACTGGACAAGTGTAAACTACTGCCATGTGTACTAGTATTACACCTACTGCTATTGTTGCTATAACTCCTTCTACTAGTACTGCCAACTTCTGTTACTATTACTACTACTTCTTCTGCATTCTGCCATTATTAATACTGCTAGTGCTGCTGATGCTACTAATACTACAGCTGCTACTACTTGCACAACCAGTACTACTACTATGTTTATTATTCCTTCTGCTACCACTGCTACTGCTACAGCTGTTGATTCTGAAACTTCTAATATTGCTGCTGCTGCTACTTTACTGCTACCACCTCTAGAACTCCTGCTACTGTTTCCATCGTTACTGGTACTACAGCTACAATTTCTCACCTGGAAAATGGAGACTCCTACATCAGGATACTCTTCATTGACTACAGCTCTGCCTTCAACACAGTTGTCCCCCACAAACTCACACACAAACTGTCCACACTGGGTCTGCACCCCACCCTCTGTGACTGGCTCCTGGACTTTCTGACTGGCAGGCCCCACACTGTCAGGATTGGCAATAGGACTTCAGTCGGCATCACTACAAACACTGGCACCCCACAGGGATGTGTCCTCAGTCCCATCTTCTACACCCTGTTCACCCATGACTGTGTCGCCTCCCACAAAGACAACATCATCCTGAAGTTCGCGGACAACACTGCAGTGATTGGTCGCATCACTGGCAGGGACGAAGCAGCCTACAGGAGGGAGGTGGCCGGGCTGGGGTCATGGGGCCA
>NW_018128065.1:108712-116900 GCF_001952655.1 Monopterus albus | reverse complement strand
TGTTACTGCCTATTTAGATTTGTGTTATTTTACATCTACTTTATATTTCACTTGTATTGTGTGTCATTCATGTGGACGGCAAAGTAAGAATTTCATTGTACAAGGAAACACGTTTCCTAACTGTGGATATGACAAATAAACACTTTGACCTTTGACCTTGTTGCCACTGTTATTGCTAGTATTGCTATGACTGCTGGTGCTACTATTACTAAAACCACAACTACTGCTGCTACTAGGCTTACTACAACCATTGCTTCTACTGCTACATCTGCCACTACTACTGCTACTACAACTACTAGGTAGTATCGTCACAGGCAGTTCTTTAGTAGAACACATTTATTGTTGGTTTTGGTCTGATTTCTCGACATTAAGAGAAACACCTTTTTAAATGTGTGGCAACATTAAACATCATACAATGTTTGTGTGTAAATGCACAGGTGGGCGAGATAAAAGAGGAGGACCAATCCTGACGTTTCCTGCCAGGAGTAACCATGACCGAATAAAACAAGAAGACCTGAGGAGGCTGGTAACCTATTTGTCTACTGTTCCCAGGTACGCACATTCCCGTCATGCACAAGTACTGTAGTATTCTTTATTTTAGATTTTATTGTGTTGTTAATTTAGAGCAATAACATTTTGTGAACTAGAATTAATTGTGACAGACACTAGAAGGCAGCAGCTGAGGATGGAGCACATGTGGAGTGCTTCAGTGCTGTCCACACTGAGGAATCAAACGCTCCTTTCTTCACCATCACAGTAGCAGATGGAGAGCGGCATTTGATTTGCATCAGCATGAAAGCAGCAGTGTTTGGAGCAGGCCGCAGCGAGTCACACTTCACTTCAAGCCCATTTATTCCTGTGGCCCCTCATCACAGTGTGAGGATGGAACAAAGTTCAGAGAAAAGTGACAATAATCAGTATCATACTAGTAATCAGTCACATAACAGCCCCCTGCTTTTTAAGTAGACCTGTATCCCTTTGAAAGAATGGCAGATGGCAAATGTTTTTAAACCTGCTTTAGGTGACTTAATGAGTAGTGGCATCAAAGCAGATCCTGTACCAATGACTGTGAAAAGAAATTTGTCTCAGATCATCTGTAGCACTCGTAGCTACCCAGCCAGCAGATTTACCTGTTGTAGTGAAAACAGCAACAAGTCTAGCAAGCAAGCAATTCCTTTGTTAACACTGTGAGTGTGTTAGATTATTTTTAAAGAGATGGTATGATTAAAAAAAGAGGCTTGAGATGGATCAGGGTGATGGCAGGATAATAGTCATCATGCATCATGCCCTGCACAGCAATACGCTGAGAGTGTAGAGGACTAAATGAAAATGGCTGTGCTATTAGCTAGCTGCTTTCACCTACTGTATGTTTGAAAGAATGAACATGAACCTGCTGTTCTGAAACATCCCGATGAAGTCTCCAGTCTGCTGCAGCAGGTTCTTCTCTTTCCCATTCAGAATCAGACTGTGGTTCATACATCTCTATATATTGTCTTATGTTTCCAGCTGCAACCTTTACACAAGGTTAAGATCAACAGCGACCATAACAGTTCTTGCATTATTCATTTAATTGGCTAGGGGTGATGACTCTTCTTCACCCCCAGCCCCAGAGTAAGTGCTCATGAATAATATAATATATGTTAATGATATCTGAAACTGCTGCTATAGGACTGAGGGGAATCTGTGCTGTTTGCGAGGGTGGATTTAGAGAAATCTAAACAAATCTGGGTGAATAAAATGTCACAGATATGTTTAAAATACATTCAGTGTTTATAAAAGTGGGTCAAAAAGGGCCATAATACCACTGCTTTAAAACGTCTGGGTGGTGCATTCATGGACTCCCTGACATCAAGGATTAATAGTCACCTGCTTAAAAAGCAATGCATTGATAAGCTGAAATATTAGAGAATCAAATTAATATAATTGAATGTGAGGAATTATAAATAAAATGGAGGCTTAGATGTCAGAGTGTCCTTGAATGTAACATCAGGGAGAGTTTCCAGCCTGTTCTGTGGTTGCAGCTGCTGATGTGCATTTACCTGGCTGACTAGAACACAGTGTGATTGAACCAAAGTAGCCCAAAATCTCTATTACCATTCAATTGCTAACAACCCCGCTCTGCTTCCTCCTGCTAATGGGGTTTCTGTTTCCATGGTGACGAGGGGAGTTTGTGCTTCCTTGAGGCAGAATCTAATGGATGTCCTGCTGTTGAATTTATAGTAATAGAGGGTACATGTAAGTATATGTGGAGATGAGGTCATTTTCACCATATTTTTTACTTCTTTATCAGCAGTAGCTGAATTTAAGACCTGGTATACTCCAGCATACCCAGCTGGCTCTGCACTGGTTCCCAAGCACCTCCTCCACCTTAACCAGTCTATCTGCTTTCAATTTTCAGTGTTCATTGAACGCTGTTTTGATTGAACATTTTAAAGCTTTACACCACGGTAAATGACTCCCAGCTCTAAACATTCTCCTTTTTACCCAATTTATTTCTTTGTATATTTACATATATTTTTATATAGTGTGTACACGCTCTACAACTCCCATAAATTAACATGCAACAAGCAGATCCATATCACCACGTGGAAGGCACTTCTGTGTCGTGGTATCATATTTATTGCACATCTATTTGAAAACGGATGAAAACATGTTTCTCTCTGCTTTCAGGGTGGTAACACATACAATCTGTTCTGTACCACATGATTCTATAATTACCAAAATAATTTGATGAATTGGTGCTAGACATTCATTTTGCATCAAGTGTTTAACAAATACCGTAGTTCTACATGTTGGGAAATACACTTGTTCAGGTTTATGCCACTCCCACCTCTGTCCACTGAATATAAAGCTCCAGTTAGCTTAGCTTAGCACAGACTGGAAACAGTGGAGACTTCAGTAGGTCAGTGCTTGCTGCCAAGGAACAGTCTAACACATAACCTCTAGAAGATTTCTAGAAAAAACCCTAGGCAATCATGAAATCCCAATCAACAAACATAACCTCTAGAAGATTTCTAGAAAAACCCCTAGGCAATCACGAAATCCCAATCAACAAACCCTTGTGTGTGTCACATACTTGGCCAAATAAAGGTGATTATCCTTATCCTTTGCTATTTGTGTCAAACAATTTGATATCATTGAGGCTATTCTGAAGTGTGCGCTAGTGTTTCTCATTAGCACCTTGCTGTGTTTTTACTCTGGTAATTTAATATAGGTTTAGACAGATATTCCCACTCACCTTAATAGGAAAGTGTGACACTTTGGCAAGTAACAAGATTAATATTTTTTTTTGTTTAGGATTTTAAAGCTCATTTGCCCTTCTCTTAACCTCTTTGTTTGTGGTCCCTCTCCCCTTCCACCTGTCATCTGATCTATCTGTGCTCTTTATTCTGTCTCTTCTTCAGTGAGGATGTATGTAAACGTGGTTTTACTGTCATCATTGATATGCGTGGCTCTAAGTGGGAACTGATCAAGCCTTTGCTGAAGACACTGCAGGAGTTTTTCCCAGCTGAGATCTGTGTGGCGCTCATCATCAAACCGGACAACTTCTGGCAGAAACAGAAAACTAACTTTGGCAGTGCAAAGTTCTCCTTTGAGGTCAGTCCTTGTTTCCCTTCTGAAACATATGGCACTAACCTGGATCATCTGTCACTGCTTAAAACATGTATTTTGATATTTCTGTTGAATTTCTGTTTGTGTGTTCCAGACCAACATGGTGTCAGTTGAAGGTCTGGCAAAACTGGTGGATCCGTCCCAGCTAACGGATGACTTCGATGGCTCTCTGGACTACAACCATGAGGAGTGGATGGACCTGAGAGTCTCTCTGGAGGAGTTCATGTCCAACGCTGTTCACCTGCTGTCCAGACTGGAGGAGCTGCAGGTAGGGGATAGACAGATGAATGGGCTGATGAATGAATGGTTCATCAAGGACAAGATGGATGCATGGAGGGATTAGTGGAGCCATTCATCCCAGGGTAAAATTGTTGCACCGTGTGTTGCAGGAGCTTCTGTCTAAGAAGGAGTTTCCTGCAGATGTGGAGGGATCTCGTCGGTTGATAGAGGAGCACACACAGCTGAAGAAAAAGGTGAGAGAGCTTTTGTCAGGAAAGTTGCATTTCCATTAGCTGAAGTGAAACTAGATGGCCTCTAGGGTAAACATTTAGACCTGTCATCACTACAGACAAGTTTGAATCAGCCACTGAAGTCATTTTGCTTTCTTCTCCTCCTGTCCTGTAGGTGCTGAAAGCTCCAGTGGAGGAGTTGGACCGGGAAGGCCAGAGGTTGTTGCAGTGTATCCGATCTAGTGATGGTTTTTCAGGGAGGAACTGCATCTCTGGCTCTGCTGACTTCCAGAGCCTTGTGCCCAAAGTAAGTAACCCATCCTAGAGAAGGGCGCTACAGCTCCGAATATAGCATCATCAATTTCTCTTAAAAAAAAAAAATCATATTTTAGCCACAGGACAGGAGGGAAAAGATCATTACAGCCTGTGATGTGACCATTAAAAGTACACTGTACCATAATGCAAGATCACGCAGCTGAGGCCCACAGCTTGTTAGGATCCCTCGTTAGAGCTAATGAGAAGTTATCGCTGCATGTAAGCAGGAGGAAGTTGTGTAAGAGCAGAGTGAGTTTTAGTACACAGGTGGTTTGCATGAAACACATACACTCTTCTTTACAAACACAATATGCACTGTACTTTGGTCACCTTGCATCCTTTTCAATATATGTCTCAGAGTTCTTTGCAATTAAATAGAAATAGAAATAGGAACAAAATAAAAAGTAGTACAAACATGGTTCAATTTATTAAGAACAAAGACAGCACAGGATTTTGTTTACAGTTTTGAGTAGCTTTATAAAAATGACCAGTGCTCCTGCCACCTACATGTTTAAAAGTGAAATATTGACAGCTCTGAGGTATATCATGGAGTTGACGTGCATGTTTTTACATGTCCCTCAGGTTGAGTTCAAACACCAACTAACACAGCACTGCCTGGAAGTTAAAACGACAGACGTGATGAAACCCAAAAAGTAACTGAGTTTTGAAAATGCATCATCAATTGTAGAAGTGGTTTGAATTTATACCAAACAGCAAAACACTACGAAAGTGGTCCACAATCACTCCAGGTGATGTGAGCTGATGCAGAAACACATCTGCACAAGTTAAGTGGTTCAATTTGAGCAAGAAATTGCCGTTACACACTGGGACCACCACCAGACACCATTACTAAATATCAATCTGGAGGATCAAATGTCCAGTAGACACTGATGAACTGTGGTGTGTTCTTAAAGAAAACATACAAATCTGTTTCACCAGTTAAACTTGGTTCCACATAAATAAGACAAAGGAAGCATCACCTAACAATGCTTCTTACAGGTGGCCAGTCTGCTGGATAAGCTGCACTCCACCAGGCAGCACCTCCACCAGATGTGGCATGTCCGGAAGCTGAAGCTGGACCAGTGTTTCCAGCTCCGCCTCTTCGAACAGGACGCAGAGAAGGTGAGTCTTACCTGTGTCACCAAATGAGCAGAGCACACCACCAGAGCTGTGTGTCAGGAGAAAATGCAGCAAATATAATAAACTTGTTACACATTGGGATGTCTTTGTGGGGTGTGACAAATATTTATTTAAACATAAAGTCTCACTCAATACCGTATTTCGTTTTCATTTCTATGTATGTGTGTTTGGGTTCTGTCTCGGTCCTCTAGGACAGCCTCGTGAAGTATTTATTGCTCTTTGTCCTTTTCACATGTCTCTGGAAAGTCCAGAGTGGTCATCTGAATAAATGAGTCTGTAGTGTTGATCTAAACAGGGGAACACACTTCGCAGTTCATCCAGTGGAAAATCAGTGAGGATAACTCACTTAAACCAGAAAGGTCATGAACATAACAGCCTGTTTATTACAATGTAAAACTCTTTTGGCTTCATCCAGACTGCTGTAAATGTAAAGACTGTGCTCTTCAGCTAATTGCAACCTCTGAAAAGCTTTTATTTTGTTAACTCTACAACATTTGAAGACAATAGAAAATACTGATGTACATCATTGATCATGCTCTGCTGACATCCACACACCTAACAAATAGCAGAATGTCATGGTGACAAAACGTACAGGTTTAAAGACGAGTGGGTATGAAAACACCAGTCATTATGGCAGAAGTACTATGACAACAAAGGCATTTACATGGATCCAAGATGGCTAAACCATGTCGACCTTAGTTCTGTCTTGTGCTAAGAGCTGCATGTGTTTGGTAGTATCCTAAATGTTGTTGATGGGGGTGCAGCTTGTACACTGAGACACGTGCAGACAGACAGGCGTCAGCTGACTTTCTGTGCTGCTACACTTAGAAATCCACATGCACGAACAGTAAATATTTACTGCAAACTAACAGAGAGCAAAAAGAAAACAGCTTGGTCCACATCGGTGTTGTCATGCTGCGGAGCAGCGGGGGTGTGTGGACGAGTTTACCCTGTGGAAGCCCTGATGAGGTGTTCGTCCTGTTGAAAACACACCTAGAGAAACTGTGTACATGTCGTGGTCGCCATGGTCACCACACAGCGCCACAACCAGCCTCCATATGTCTGCAATGATTGATTCAGATGGAGAAGCAAATGCAAAGCTTGTCCCGGCTTTGAATGGATCAGCGGGTAAAAGCAAAGCCACCAACAAGAGAAAATGAGGGAAGTCTTCTTTCTACATTACTGTCTGCATCACGTTTGTGTAGACACATACCGTGTGTAAACTATCCTGTGACCATCAGTAAAAAAAAAAAAATAGTTTAAGGAGTTGCCCGCTGTCAGTAGTAGATTTTGTTAGTGGCAAAGCTCAGATCAGTCAAGGGACTGTGCTTCTCTACACAAAAAGTATAGTGTTTAAATCTTGATGCAGTCATTTGACAAAAGGAATCTGAACTCAAGGTTCGCTTACTAGTTTTCCAGAGCTTTCAACCACAACAAGACAAAAGTGAATCATGAGTTAAGATTACAGCGGCGTGTGCGCTGAAAGAAATCATTTTAAAATGATCAAGTGGTCCTTTACATGTGCTTTCATGGCAGATGATTTCTGTTTGTGTCCTCATTCAACTTGACACAAACCGATACAAAAAAAATGAATGCATGCCATTTTGCAGTGTTATTAATGTTGCTGTGTGGTGTGTGTGTGTGTGTGTGTGTGCGCGCAGATGTTTGACTGGATCAGGCACAACAAGGAAGTGTTCTTGCAGAGCCACACAGAGATCGGCCGAGGTTACCAACATGCTGTGGAGCTGCAGACTCAACACAACCATTTTGCCATGAACTCCATGGTAGATAGTCGCATCAAAACCATAAATCTCACATTGCTATAGTTCACCCTGTGTGACAACAGAAATAGGAAGAGGTTACCAGGAGCACACAGTGAATTACTCCAGTTTTAGTAGTGGAGCTTAGTGTTAGTGGAACTTTTTGTTTGTCTTAATTTAGAACGGCTCAAACGTTAGTAAAAACACAACTAACAGAAAATACACACAAGTTGTGTATGAGATGAAAAACACTTCATCTTCATGTCCAAAGCTGTTAGACACCATGTACCTAAGTTTTAAATCACCAAGAGTTTGATAGAAACAACATGCTTCCAGCATTATTTAAACAGATCTGAGTGTCTTGATACAATAACTAAATCCAGTTGGTTACCAACAGCATGGTTCTTTTCTTCCCAGAATGCCTATGTGAACATCAACAGAATCATGTCTGTCGCGAGCCGTCTGGCTGAGGCCGGGCACTACGCCTCCACACAGATAAAGCAGATCTCAGGCCAGCTGGATCAGGACTGGAAAAGTTTTGCTGCTGCACTCGACGAGCGCTCCACCATCCTCGCTATGTCATCTGTCTTTCACCAGAAGGCTGAACAGGTGAGAAAAATATTAAATTAAATTACTGAGGCCCCTTCAAGTAAGGCTTAGCTTCTGAACATTGCTGACAGCGGTGAGAACAAATCTGTATCTAGCTGGCTTTAGGTCTGATGTGAGGACGTCCCATTCACATCTCTGTCATTAAGAGGAAAAGCTGCTCCAATTAATGTGGGACTTCTGTTCCTTGGCTGCTGATCTGGTAACTATTTAATCTGCAACTGACACATGTCCAGAGTGTCTGATCATATTTAATAGATCAAGCTGCTGATTCTCGGAAGGTTGACGTGGCAGCAGATTGGACTT
>NW_018128065.1:75668-108698 GCF_001952655.1 Monopterus albus | reverse complement strand
TAGCTACAAGTGTACATCTGAGAGAGCAGGAGATGAAAGACGAAAAGAGGGAGAGAAAGGGCTTGAGACCGAGAGACAGAAAGAGAAAAGCACAAGAAGTATCAGGAGGGGAGGTGAAACATAAGATGGGGAAAGTGAGACTAGCAAAAGAAAATGATCAAAAGTGCAGAGAGAGGAAACTGGAGAAAAGTGTGATATAGATTTAGAGAGAGATGAATATATTCCACTGAGGTAAAAACAGTATGAACAATTAAAGCCAAAAATGTATAGAAGGATAAATCCCCTCACGTGTTAGGGATCCTGAGGAAGGGTTGACTGACACTTGTAATGAAGAGAAGAGGGTCACGTGTTCCAGTAACACACACCTGCCAGAACAGAATAAGTAAAAGTTATCAAATAGGGAGCAATAGAGCAAATGTCATGGCAGATCAGTGGCACCAAAGTGCTGGATGGACAGACAGATCCAATGACTGGCTAAGTAACACCACCAGCCTTTGCTCCTAGTGAGAAAAACAAGGGCCAGGGCAGATATTACACTGTGAGATGGTGAAAACAGACCAGTAATGTACAGAGTTGTTAGTTGGATCCGCTCCTTGAATGTGAAACAAAAAAATAAACTTGCCAAAATATTTATCTGTATGCTCATAGTCTCGTTAGGTTCAGTTCAATATGAAGACACATTTTGTTGTGTGTGTTACTCTCTCAGTTCCTGTCAGAGGTGGAGGCCTGGTGTAAAGTCTGCAGTGAGGGCGGGTTACCGTCCGAGATGCAGGAGCTGGAGCTGGCCATCCATCGCCACCAGAGCCTGTACGAGCAGGTCACCCAGGCGTACACTGAGGTGAACTGACAGCACAGCTCCCACATGTCACTCCCATTCGAGTGTGTAGGAACAGTTCACAAAGGCTTAGGCTAGTATTACAGTCCAACCAAGCTTACATATGAATTGTTGGCATATACACGCAGGACAACATAGCTGTAGTGTGTGTGTGTGATATCACCTTCTAGTGTCTAAACTGAAGTTCTGAAGCTTGGAGTTTTTGTCTCCTTCATCACCTTCTAGTGTCTAAACTGAAGTTTTGAAGCTTGGAGTTTTTGGCAGGTGGCTGCTGCTGGATCATTTTATGTCTGTACTTACAAAATACTGTTTTCTCCACTTTACTCCATTATAAATGTGCATTTCCCACCATGCTCCAGTGTTGACTTCCCAGTGTGTGGTTTAGGACTCCCAACATGTGTTTGTGACATGTCCATCAGTTATAACAGCATTTCTGTTGGTAACACTGTGACAGAGCTCCAAACTAAAAACTGTTGCACAGAAGCTTCTTGCTTGATGTGAATGCTTCTGTTTAGTGAAATGAGTAGAAGCACAGAAGCTGAAGGTGTGTGTGCTGAAGCTGCTCTTTGCTTCGTTACTGTGAGTGACATACAAAGTGTCTGTAATCTCAGCAGTGTTCTGGGTCAGAAGAACAAAATCTCTCATGCAGTTTGGTGTTCTACCTCCTGACCAACACAATATGCCTGCATGCACTGGACCTTTGTTGAGAATCAGATTATGTTTCAAAACGTTTTTGGGGGGGTTGTTTCCCTTGTGTATCTCATTATGTTAGTCCTGCAGTTTACCAACTCAGGAGCCAATAACATTCTGGAAAGGTTCCTTCTCAAATTAAAGCAGCAGTGCTGAAACAATTAGTTCATTACTCATCAGACATCTGTTTTGTAAGATGCACTGAAGAAGGCTGACATGCCTGAATTGGTGGGTGTTCAGGTTGAGCCCACCTCACTGACTGTAAACTGCCTTTTTGGAATAACAGTCACTTTAACAGTATCTAGAAATGATGAATGTGTATTGTCTGATCTGCACTAGGGATGCAGGGGTTTCAGTGGCATGTCTCCACCTACAGTTTAGCAAATAGCAGTAATAAGTGAAGTGATTTAGAAATCAGATGCACTATTTGTCTTTGGAGAAGACAGAGAACAGAGAATGCTCACTCACTAAAAACAAATAAAGCAGTTTTTTCATCTGTCTCTTCTCTCTTCCTAGTGGTCTGTGTATCTGTGTAACCTCTCCAGTCTCTGCCTCTCTGTGTTTCCAGGTGAGTCAGGACGGTAAGGCCCTGTTGGACGTCCTCCAGAGGCCTCTGAGTCCAAGCAACTCAGACTCGCTGACAGCCACTGCCAATTACTCCAAAGCGGTCAGTGCCGTTATCTTCTTTTGTAGAGTCAGAGCTTCTTCTGCCAGCTTTTTTACAAAACTAAGGCATCTTTAACTAATAATCTAATAAAATGAATTTAAAATGTCATTAAATATCTAGTTAGTATTTGTGTTTTTTCACAGGTTCACTGCATCCTGGATGTGGTTCACGAGGTTCTCCACCATCAGCGGCGTCTGGAAAATATTTGGCAGCATCGAAAGGTTCGACTGCACCAAAGACTTCAGCTGTGTGTGTTCCAGCAAGATGTCCAGCAGGTACACACAGTACACAGGCCACATGACAACAGTGTGCTCAGAGTGACAGGACATCTAGAGTCTAACCTTTACTAAAATCTTCACAGTGGAGCACATCATCAAGTGAACAGACAGTAGTGATGTGTCTGTTTGACCAGCAGAACAGATGAGAATCACCACAACATGTTCATTTATTTACCACAGCAGCATGGTGGTTAGTGCTGTCACCTCACAGCAGGAAGGTTCCGGGTTCGAGCCCCGGGGCCCTTTGTGTGGGTTTGCATGTTCTCCCTGTGCCTGTGTGGGTTCTCTCTGGGTACTCCAGCTTCCTCCCACAGTCCAAAGACATGCAGCTTAGGTTGATTGGCGACTAAATTGCCCCTTAGGAGTGCGTGTGAGCGTGTGGTTGTTTGTCTACATGTCAGCCCTGTGATAGACTGGCGACTTGTCCATGGTGGACCCCGTCTCTCACCCAGTGTCAGCTGGAATTGGCTCCAGCCCCTCATGACCCTGTTCAGGAATAAGAGGTATAGATAATGGATGAATGTTCATTCATCTGTGCTGTCTTCTCATCCCTGATGAACAGGGTGTAATCTGAAGGTTCCTGGTTCCTATTTCACAGGTGAGCAGAGCGTGTGTGGGTTTGGAGAGATTTCAGCACAGATTCCTGCAGTTTTCACAGATATTCAGAAGTTCAAATTTCAATATGGCACCTATATTTTATGAAGGACAATATTATATTACTTTCTTTAATGTGACAACTGTGAGTTTAAAAGTAATGCAAAAGGGATAAGGTACAAAAAAATGCCACTGGCAGTGCCGAAATGGAATCTCAGTTACGAGTCAACATGTACATTCACCGATTTCTCCCAAAATGGTGAACATAACGTACAGTAACAAGTACACACAGTGACACTGATGCAAAGCAGCTGAGATCAGGCCCAGGCAGCATCATTCAACTGCAAGGTGCAGCCTCTGAGAAACACCCAAAGTTCCATTTCAAGCTGTGCCACCTGTCGACAACAGAGGAACAGCAGCAACAGTTTGAAGAGGTAATTGATACAATATCCAGTTTTTTTAAAATAGGAAAATCTCAGCATATGAGAGAACATGTCAGTCAGGTCTACTGCTGTAGGAATAAACTGATTAGTTGCTGAGGAAATTGTCCACTATTTTAATAATCTTCGCTATAGTCGCTAGCATAGAAAAATGTCACATATTTCCTGGTTCATGCTTCTTAATGTGAGTCAATGTTGCTTCTCAGTTTTATACTTTTTGGCTTTGAATAAAACAAGACATACTGCTGCTGCTGCTGCTGCTGCTAACAGTTGCGGCACAATGATAGTTTGATAGCTGGGTTTCCACTAGCAGTAGTCACAGAGAGTAGTAATAGTACAGCAACATCACTTGTAGTGGCAAGTGAGCCAGAACTAGTACCAGAGGTCAACCAGAAAATGCAGACTTTCCACTCTCACTCCATACTGCTGCTGTTACCACCTTCACCAAACTATGACTTTGTTTGTACTGAGGTCACATTCAGTGCTTGTGGAGTGTACACACACACACTAAGATGAGTACACTGAATTAAGTTAAGGCAGGGCCGTTGTAGCTGAAGTCGTGATGGATGTACTGTAATGTCTGTATATTGAGTGACCCTAGGGAATGGGAATTAGGGCATCCAGCAAACTCCACATTCAGAGATGAATGCTCTGAGTGTGGGCTTTGGGCGTCATGCAAACATGTATATGAGACCCAGGAGAGAGAGCGAGAGAGTGCTTAAGAGAAGTAAAAAGACAAAGAGAGAAAACTAGAGAGTGAAGAAGAGATCATGAGGAGGTTATAAATTCTTTTAAAACAGAGCTTTGCCAACTGTACTCGTCACGCATCAGTTTCTATGAGCCCCCAGAGAGAGGCTTGGAGACACACACAGACACACAGTGGGCGAGAGACACGCGTAGAAACTGAAATGTGGAACAAGTGAGAGAGTAAGCTCATACCAATAGTCTATAAATCACTAAAAACAGGGCTATTCCAACCTCTTCCTGGCTCTTCCCATAGTTCCTGTAACGCCACTTGATAAATGTGACCCCAGAGAGGAAGAACATATTAGGTATGTAGTCTTATTTGCCAGTTTTAACTGCACATTCAAGCAGACAGTCCAGCTGCAGGCAGTGTGCTTTAGTTTGTGTTTGTTATGACCTTACACTGGCTTCTCTGCAGCTCCAGCTGGATTGACTACACTACACTGACGTCATGAATTACAACACTCTTCATCCATTCACTCTGTTCCTCCAAGGCCCTTTAAAAAAAAACTTGTTAATGTAGTTGTGTTAACATGTTCTTATACTAAACTGGATGTTGGAGCAGGATTTATTGTCAAGATGCAGCTGATTTTCAGTACTGATGCTTCAAAGACCAAAAACAGAGCTAAAAGAGAGACAATGCTGCATGTTGGATGGTCCCGGAGGGTAGAATCATGCCACCAATCAAGTAGCTCAGTAACAGTATTCTGTATCGATGTAGGGCGGCATGGTGAGGTAGTGGTTAGTACTTTCGCCAAACAGCAATAAGGTTCTGGGTTCAAGACCGGGTCGTCCTGGAGTTTGTATGTTCTCCCTGTGCTTGCGTGGGTTCTTTCCAGGTACTCCGGCTTCCTCCACAGTCCAAAGACATGCAGCTTAGGTTGACTGGTGACTCTAAATTTTCCGTAGGAGTGAGTGTGTGTGAGTATGTGTGGTTATCTGTCTCTAAGTGTCAGCCCTGTAATAGACTGGCTACCTGTCCAGGGTGTAGAGATAATGGATGGATCGATGTATATATCTTGTTATAAATCTAGATTATACTGTAAATTCAACATTGTAGCACAGGTGACTTTTTAATCTCATGTGTGTTAGAAAATGATCATTGTGTTTTCTCTCATTCAGGTGATGGACTGGATAGAAAACCATGGCGAGGCTTTCCTTAGCAAACACACTGGCGTTGGGAAGTCGCTTCACAGAGCGCGAGCCCTGCAGAAAAGACACGATGACTTTGAAGATGTAGCTCAAGTGAGTCTGTCCACGTGGGTGCCCATCATAGTGCTGTAATGTATGAACATATGCCACGATGATGAATACATAACATGATCAAATACTCTTGGTTTATGTCTTCACACTGCACAAAAGGTGGACTTAGAGGTGAACTGATACTAAAGAGCAAGTCTCCTGTATCTCCTTATGCTGCCATGCTTTCAATACCTCAGTCACGTCTGAATGCATATTTGTCATTCCATAAACTTCTGGAGTTCATGGGTTGTTCGGTGCAAGTGCATGATTGACAGAAAAGGGCTGTTACCTATCATGAAGTTAGAAGTTTTGAAGTTAGATCAAATGACCAGTTTTTAATCAAATGATCATTCACTTGCTTTCTGACATCTGTAAGCAGTTGGGCTTGATTAAACCCAAATGTTCAAACCCACCATGCCTGGTGGTGGCAGGAAGCATGGAGACCTGCCTCTGCATAATCATTCATGGTCACAATCTTTCCTGAAAGATCTGCAGAAGATATTTTCCATTTCTTAATGCAAAAACCACTGAAGGTGAAGTTTTGGATGGGAAGATGAAACAAAACCAAGGAGTATGCTAAAGCTCTCAGCTGAAGTTTAGAATGTGAGCAAAGATGATGCTGCAAAAGAAACTGGTTGAACATTTGCCATAATAAAATCAAAATACATTGTGTTGAAAAATGAATATGAATATTAAAAGAGTGCAGCAGCAAAGAGTCAAACTTTTCTGTTGAATACTGAACTGATTGTTGCACAGACCAGTGTTCTTCAGGTGAAATATTAGTTTAGATTTAGTGTCATCTTGCATTATGTGATCCGGATCATCAGCTCCTTACTGTCTCCCAGCCTGGACTACACAATTCTCTCCTGTTCTACTGAACGGAAGTCACTTTATTCTTCCAAGCTCCTATTTTTTTAGAGATGTTTTCTTTACAATTAGCATTATTTAAGTGCTTTAGGTCCATTGCAGCCTCACACACTCACAAATAACAGTAAGACAGGCCCCTGTTCAGAATCCATGGCAGTTAATAAGTAATTTGCTACTTTGGTCTGTGGGATTTCAGTAAAGTGATAATTGTATGAAAGAGAGAGTTAATCCTGTAAAGAGTGTGTGTCATTGTGTAATCTCATGTTTACACTCTGGATCCAGGATTAACCCTCCCAGCCTACTGTGGATCAGAATGATTTGGGTCAGAAGCTCTCACTCCTTCATTATTGTGCATTTTAGTGTTTGTGGTGATTTGCTGGTAAAACTCTAAACCTCTAAATGTAACATTAAGAGAGTTTATGCACATTTAGGAGACATGTCAAATGATCTAAGTTTGTTTATCTGCGTTACACTTTGAGACTTTCCCTCAGATACAAACACAAAAACTTGCTCAAACATATTTCATTACTGACACATTCCTCTCCCTATGAAACATCTCAGCATCAGTTTTGTTTTTGCAGAAAGTTTAATGGAACATTTCTTATTTATTTCTCAGTTTGTTTACCATCATCATTATTTGAGTTATCTTTATTCATTTTTTTTCCTCCATGCCCTACAGAGGCTGAGCTTCGTATTCAGGTGACAGGGATGATTCTTCTTTCCTGTCATTTTCCTGCTTTATTCTCCAGTCATGCAGCAAAGACTAATAATCTCTTGTAAATTATAATCTTCTAACTGATCCCTTGAACATAACCTTTGAAATATCCCTGCAGCTTTCAAACACATCCAGTATATGCCACTCACATCTTTAAATAATGGGGATCATCACCCTAAAATAATGCATATGTAATGTGTTATCATCCTTTACCAGAACAGACACTAATTCATTTTGTACTTCTGAGGAATAGTGAGTGCTGTGACACTCACTATTCCTCAAACTGGACCAAGTCCTGTTTGAGGAAGACAGAGCTAGAAAACAGAAATGTTACAGCGTTGATCAACATTTTAATATATATCGTGATTTTAACTTTGTGTGTGCACCTAGCATTACATGCACTGTGGGAACCAAAACCTGCTTACACACCCACATTGTGGGGACTTGGCCCTCTTTGTAGAGACCAGATGCTGGTCCCCACCCTGTCAATCACTGGATCTGATGGTAACAATGAGGTTTAAGGTTAGCATGAGGTTTAGGTTTGGGTAAGGGTAGGACAGGGACACAACACACACATGAAACAACCAGCAGCGATGGACGCTGGCTGTCGCGTCGCTTCATGTTGTGTCGCCCACACAGACTACAGCCAATAGCCAACTAGCATGTATGTTGTGCACCTGTTTGAGAGAAATAGCTCTCCCTACCAGCAGATGGCAGTAGCTGTATTCACCATTCAGAAAGGGAAAGACTTCCCAAATACAGGTTGTCAACAAAGCAGCTATTGCTCACAACAGCTGCTGTTTATAGCTGCTTCTAATCATGAATATGTCTGTAAGAAGTTGCAAATGACAGAGTTGTTGTTGTTCCCTGCCCTTTTTGGTTGTGGGAGAAGAAAGGAAGTCACTGAGGTGAAAAATAAGGAGAAAACGCACCTAATGGGTGAAATAATGGATACTACAGCGTCAGGCTGAAGGGGCTTTCTTGAACAAGTCTCTTCTCGGGCAATGATTCGCTATGCTCGACAGCCAATCAGAGTGGTCTCTCTCACTGACAAGGTCCTCTGCCGATTCAACATGCTCAATTGGTAGACAAGCCACCGCCAGTATCCAGCCACTGCCAACGGCGTGGGATACACTGCGAAGACCAGGGCGACAGACGCTCACTGACGGCCTGACAGTGGCCAACAGCCAACCGTCATCTTGGTGTGTCACGGGCCTTAGGCAAGTGGTGGTATGGTTAAGGCTAAGAATGGTCTGCAGGAAATGAATGTAACTTGGTGTAAAACAAATGTGTGTAAAGCTCATACGATGATGAAGAAGATGATGCTGAAAAATGTGGTGAGACAGGTGATGCCTAATGAATCTTATGTAAGGATGTGTTTTCTTTACAGTTTTTAGAGTAATATAGGTCATAATGATGACTCATCAGAATAACTGAGTTGGCACCTGTGAAAAACACGATGGCTTTATTACCACTTCCAAGTCTAACATTTTCTGTTTGCAGTATGTTATCACACTTATTCCAGGACACCAAACAGGCAGTGCCGTACATTTTGCCACAGTTTATTTGTAGACACTTTGCTATAGTTTGATCTGAGAGAGAATACTGGTGATATGGTGTCAAACAGAAGAACTGTTGCAACAGCGTAAGCCAATCGCATATGTGTATTTTCTGTGGCTGTGTAATAAGCTGATACTTGATATTGATCGTATTGATGGTGTTACTGATGCAGGTCCCTTCTGCCTCTTTCAGAACACGTACACTAACGCAGACAAGCTGCTGGAGGCAGCAGAGCAGCTGGCTCAGACTGGAGAGTGCGACCCCGAGGAAATCTACAAGGCAGCCAGACACCTGGAAGTCCGAATTCAGGACTTTGTTCGCAGAGTCGAACACCGGAAGCTGCTGCTCGACATGTCTGTCTCCTTCCACACACACACAAAAGAGGTGGGACCACCAAGCATGCACAAACTCAAAAAGGAACCCATTGTCAGATGTCCTGCTACAAGTTTGACCTCAGTTAATTCTTAATGTTGTCATTAAACACACTCTGATATATGGTGAATGTGTAATTGCAGGTTGTCAATCCCAGTAGGACAGTTTCCCCTGCCACAGACACTTAGTCTGGATACAGCAGTGTTTAGTCGGTTCAGTCGCTGGACAATTCAGTGCTAATGGACTGATCACAGCTCTTCTAACCTGCCCGGCTCTCTGTTTGCCTGTCTGTGTCTCCAGCTGTGGTCATGGATGGAGGAGCTGCAGAAGCAGCTGCTGGACGATGTGTGCTGTGACTCAGTGGATTCAGTTCAGACTCTGATCCAGCAGTTTCAGCAGCAGCAGACAGCCACGGTGGAGGCAACGCTCAATGTGATTAAAGAGGGAGAGGAGTTAATACAACAGCTCAGGTAATAAGATTTATATTGTTATTCATGTTAGTGTTGGAGAGAGAGAAACATTTATACTGAGGCTATATCTTAATATGGATAATGTTAGAGAGAGAAGAGTTTAACTGACATAAGGTTACAAATAAATCATTAGCACAATGGGACAAATGTAAATGTTTAACTCTTATTTGTGTAAAGGGATTTAAAATAAAGCTATTTGGTTTTGAAATGAAAACACCTTTCAGTCATGTCCAAAAACATGCAGCATATGTGGATGCCTTTTTCATTTCAATTGCTTCCTCTCCTGAAAATGGCTTTCCAAAAAGATCTCTTATACTGGAGGGTGTACTAAAGACATTATATCACCCCCTGTCTCTGTATTCTCAGAGATGCTGCCATGTCGACCAATAAAACACCACACTGCAGTTCCATCGCACACATCCAGGGGGTGCTGCAGCAGCTGGATGAGGCCCAGGGCCAGATGGAGGAACTGTTCCACGAACGCAAAATCAAGCTGGACATCTTTCTTCAACTACGCATCTTTGAGCAGTATACGATAGAGGTAAGAGTGTTGTCTGAGACTGCTTCACATGTTCTGCTCTGTGCGAACTGTAGCACTTGAACATGCTAAAGTCTACAGCTGAGGAAGCTGATGGCCATCAGGGCACTACCTTTAGAGAAAATAACTAGTCATTACCAATACACCCAAAAGCATCACAGAAAGGCAAAACAAGATGATTGTCTCATTATTAAGAGACTATTAAACAGTCTTGTTATGTGCTCACAAAACAAACAGAGAATTTTTGTCAAGTTGGATTTTGTCCTTTCATTTGTTTCACTTGTGGCTGGCTGCTTGTAAACAAGGAAGAGTGATTTTTGGGGTAAAAATGAGAAGCTGTGTCTCCATATGACATCTTTTCACCCCTTGTTCTTTCTCTTCTGCAGGTCACAGGGGAGCTGGATGCCTGGAACGAGGATCTGTCTCGTCAGTTGAATGACTCCAGCCGCTCAGGTGGCAGCAGTAGCTGCAGCACTGGGGGAGGTGGTGCCTCTTCTGGCGGAGCAGAGGACATCAGCCTGGCAGAGCAACGTCTGAAACGACATGCAGAGAGGAAGGCAGCCATGAACAACATGACCTACGAAGTGATGCAACAGGGTCAAGACCTGCACCAGTACATCATGGAGGTGCAAGCTTCAGGTAAAACATGCACAAAATCCTTTGCGCTGTGAGAAAACAAGTGAAAATAGGTGAGAGACCGAGGATTAAAAGGGCAGAGAAGCCCTGTGTGTGCTTTAAAATGGGCTTCTGGGCTCCCAGAGATAACTTCTCACCACACCCTTGTGGTATGTTTTGGACTGGAGTTTACACCTGGCATTGTTTTGCATCTAACACACTTCCAAAGTGACCGGTTGTGAGCTTTATAAAAGATACATGTTCAGCCTAGCTCAGCACTGTGACTGCAGGTCAGGGCAACACCTCTCTGTCTGTCCAAAGCTAAAAAATACGCAGTACAGCCACACATAAAGCTTAAAGTAAACATTTGTGTGTGTGTTCGTCAGGGATCGAGTTGACAGGGGAGAAGGACATGGACTTGGCCTCTCAGGTGCAGGAGCTGCTGGAGTTTCTCCATGAGAAGCAGCAGGAGGTGGAGCTCAGTGCTCAACACACGCACACGAGGCTGGAGCAGTGTCTGCAGCTGCGTCATCTACAGGCTGAGGTTAAACAGGTAAACACATGAAAACACCAGCAGCAGGCTGGTATTTACTAGGTCGCTACTGCTGGCCAATCAGTACTTTGAGCTACAAGTATACACTGTTCATACCTAAAAAGGATCACATTTCAGTTCAGTAGGTGAAAGATATGAACATGTATACAGCTGAAGAGTTGATATTTATCATTGAGTTGAAAACCAGATTCAAACCATCTTAGTTATTTAGGTGAACTACATTTATATATCAATGTATCCAGAGGCCAGTAGTTCAGATGTTTGTTGTGGGTCAGATGAGGGTCTGACTGTTTAAATTAAATTACTCATTAATTAATTAAATTGAAAATGGAAGAGGATGTTCGTATTGCTTTATTATGATGTTTTATGTTCAAACAAAAACGTAGTGACCCCACGCTGCCTAGTTTACCTGCTGTTCTTTACATAGCTATTCACCTACATTGTGATATGTAGTCTTGTTTAGAGCACTGGAAATCCAGAAAAGTCTGTATCTTGATCAGGTTCATCCAGTCCAATGGTGCTTTGAAAAACAAAAGGAATATACAGTAGATTACCTGATCCTGGATAGCAAAGCATGGGATTTCCAAATTGAGATCATTCTGATCCAGATTAAACTTTTTGAACAACTGGCTCCAGAGCAGTTTTATCTTCCTGGGCTCCAGAAAACTAGATAACTGAAATAAGCTGCACTACTCATGGAGCAAGGTTGACTGGCTTGTATTATTAGAAAGAAAGGAATTACTGAAAGCCTGATTTTGGAAACACTCCCCCATGTCAGAGAAACAACACCAGCTCTTCTTTCCCAATAAAGCAAATGTTTAATTTTTTTTTTTGTGGAGAAGCTACTCAAGATGTGATTATGAACACGGAAGCCCACGTCTGCTGCAGATGGATGCACATGAATAATTTATAAGGCAAATGCCAATGTGCTAGTAACACACACCCATCCTGCTACACCCTCACCCTGTTTCTTACTCCAGTCTGTCCTAAAGAATCACATGGTCAGCGATCTACTGCAAACAGCCACAGTTCAGTGAAGGGCACAATGTAATTTCAACAGTTGTGTGCCCAGTGTGGAGTAATGGATTATATGTCTCCTCCTTCTTTTTTTTATTTTAGATGTTATACATTGTTGTCTGTTTTAGTTTTGTATGTGTTTTTGTCTGGAACTTGTGATGCTGCTGCCTCACAACAGCCTTACAACCCCTTCTTAGCACTGGTTACATAAATAATTGAAAGTGCACTACAGAGTGACCACAAATTGCCTCTTGTGTGAACTCTTACTAGTAGGCTTTGTTGTTGGCACAGTGGCGCAGTTCACCGGTGACCTGTCCAGGGTCACACACACACAGAACCCCACCTCTCACCCAACGTCAGCTGGGATTGATTCCATCCTCCCAACGACCCTATTCAGGAATAAGTGGCATAGATAATGCATGGATGGATAGTTCTGTTTATGACATCAGATGTAGCTCTGTGGTCCTGTCCCATAGTGAACTGGAGTGGTTCTCAACCACAGCGTGCACGCACATTAAACAAATTTCTAAAGATTTTAACATTTGCAGTCAATTATATAGTTATATATCATCATTTGTGTCTCTGTAGGTGCTGGGTTGGATTCGTAATGGTGAGTCCATGCTGAACGCCAGCATGGTAAATGCTAGTTCCCTGTCTGAGGCTGAGCAGCTGCAGAGAGAACATGAACAGTTCCAGATGGCTATAGAGGTACACACTCACTCACACACACATCCTAATTACTGCTGCTCAAACCAGACTTACTGTATCTTAGTAATAATTATTTCAGTGTGCATTGGTTTGAATAGTAGCAGATGGGTCCACGCGCGCACAGACGCACGTGTGTGCTCTTTATCATCTGTGTGTGAACCAGGCTTGCCTCAATAACCATTTCATTCTGCATTGATCTTGAAGAGTAACAGATGCTACCACACACACAGAGATTTGTCTTTCTCTAGTTCCCTCGTCCATTACCCTAACCTAGACCCTTGATCCTCAGAAAGCCCTTTGCAGTTGTGGTCACCATCCAAAATGTCCTCCCAGTGTTAGTATTAAGCAAAATTAGTCCACGCAACCATAGAAAGACATATACACATATGCATTTGTGACATCTCTGTATGTGTATGTTTGAACGTGTGTGTGTGTGTGTATTACCCCGTACAATGCTTCAAGTAGCTGAAGTGTGTGAGCACTCAAAGGGATAAAAGCCCCTTGGTCAGCACTGTACTAAACACATGCACGCACACACACACACACACACACACACTTTGGCCCAGACCCACTGTGTGTGTTCTGGCCTTGTGTCTTCTCCTGTGAAACTGTAACTGGTGTGTTTGTGTATGTGTGTGTGCAGCATTTCCCCATCACGATGCAAGTTAAAAATCCTCCATCAGACTGATGTAATAATGTCTTGGATTATAGCTTAAAACACACACAAGACAATGAAAGCACTGCAAAAATGACCTGCTGATAACAGTAGAGTGATACATAAATACAATCACATCATGGCTTCAGTTGTTTTACAGTTAACAGTGCTGCAGATCAATCACAGTGTCTGTTTAATGGAGTGATTTCAAACATGTATCGGCCTTCTGCTCTTGAGTTACGAGTCAGCTCAGTAGAGTGCAGACTGTTGGCTCTAGGAAACGCACTTCTTTGTAAGTGTTGAAATACTGTAGCTGGTCTTGTACAAAAAAATCTGTTGTATTTGATGTTAAAAGAAAACTGTAGATTTTAGGGTTAGTGTCTGCCCTTTGGCAGACTTCTGCCTGATAAACTCCATCTCTAGTTGGCTTATTGCAATACCTTTTCAACACAGTACACACTTTACACTTACAGTTGCCTTGTGGAGTTGTGAGTTTACATTCAGCATTGCCCACTGAAACGCGTTAGGTGACTAATATGTGGTCTTATACTTGTATAGCACTTTTCTGTGCATTGCAAAACACTCAAAGTGCTGTCACACTATTGCCCATTCGCACTCCCAAGCATGTACATTCAGGCACCGGCGACATCACCCAGAGCAATTTGGGGTTCACTGTCTTGCTCAAGGACACTTTGACAAGTGGAGTGGAGAAGCCGGGAATTGAACCGGTCCTCAATCTTCGCTCCACCTGAGGTGAATCCCACTTCCCTTAATTTATTGTTCCTCAGCCCTTGATCGCCGCTCGACCCGGAAGTCGTTCCGGTCCACCATGATGAAGGATCTTCCAAAGCTCTTATTTATGCTCTGAGGAATAAGGAGCGAGGAGGCATGAATGTGTCCTTCACGGAAGTCTGTTATGGTCTGAAATGGCCCTTTATTGGAAAACAGTTTGCAATTGGACGCTTCACATTAGGGGACTGGAGTATAGCAGGTCTCATGTCAGTTCTAATGTGTCTCTTAGTTCCTCTCTCCATGCAGTTTCTCTTTGCATCTTATGCGAGTGGGACTAAGACGCAAGGAAGAGACAAGTGAGAGAAACATGGATGCAATTAGTGGAATTGGGATTCACCTCTGGAAGTGGCCTAGTCCGAGGAAGCTGCCCGGGGGAGCTATAACCGAGGATACACGAGGAAGTCTGTTACAGATTGACACGCCCCTTTATCTGAAATCAGTTTGTGATTGGAAGCTGGAAAAGACATCTCATGTCAATTAAAACATGTTTCCTCAGGCAGAATATTAGCGGTTCGATTCCTGGCTTGTCCAGTCCACATGTCAAAGTGTCCTTGAGCAAGACACTGAACCAGTTGCTCCTGGTGATAACATGACCATTTACATAAAGTCATTGCTCCATAGTATTAAGGGTGGTCCACAGTTAACCCTTAGGGCTTAACTAATGACTCAGTAACTTCAACTAATAGTAACTGTGTCTCTTCTCCAGTCTCTCTTCCATGCGAACTCTCTCCAGAAGACTCACCAGAGTGCTCTGCAGGTCCAGCAGAAAGCTGAGGTAAATCCTTTCTTTTGAGAACTGTCACTTCATTATTCACTGTAGTAGACATAACACAAAGTTCAAGAAAGTAGATGGTAAATGGTCTTATACTTGTCCTACTTCAAAGTAGGACTCACTTAACTACTTTATACAGTATATCACCACTGTATGTATCTTATCCTGCATACTATACGTTTTCTCTCCTGGATCAAGAAGATGTTGCAAGCTGTTTATCATGACCATGTATTACCTTTGGCTTGCTCTGTCCCCCATTCTAGATGATGCTGCAGACGGGTCACTATGATCCCGAGGCAATCCGCAGCTGTGCTGAGAAAGTGGCCGTTCACTGGCAGCAGTTGATGCTGAAGATGGAAGACCGCCTGAAGCTTGTCAATGCCTCTGTGGCTTTTTACAAGACATCTGAACAGGTTTGTGTTTTCTCATGTCTGGGGTTGGAGCAGGAGTGCTGTTATGGTGTCACCAACTCTTTGTGTCTGTCCAGGTGTGCAGTGTGTTGGAGAGCCTGGAGCAGGAGTATCGTCGCGATGAAGACTGGTGTGGCAGTCATGATAAACTGGGAACTTCGGCTGACAGCGACCACCTTCTACCTCTGATCAGTAAACATCTAGAGCAGAAAGAAGCCTTCCTCAAGGTGATCCATCTCTTGGATGGTGCAATGCTGTTAGATGAAACGAAAGATACCAACGATTAGAATCATCATCTAGTTCTGCTCTTAATTGTCTTTTCAGTGTCTGTACTGACACTTCTGAGTTTTATTAGCTTTAATAAATAATACCAATAATACCAGGCCCCTAACACCAGCCTAAAGGAACCAGACTGAACAGGCAAAGTGACCAGAGTTTCTCTGAACCACCCTGAACAGGCTGGGTGTGAAAGCACACTAATGTTTGACAGCAACTTGTTGGATTCAGTTACAGTAATTAGTAAAGGGTAGTGACGTCCTTAGTTGACTGGTGTTGAAGGAGTGTGTATCTAGAACCTGTTAGCATGTTAGCATGACACCACCATGTTCCCCTGTTTTCCTTTGTGTGTCAGTGTGTTCACTCACCTTGTTCTGTTTTTCAGGCGTGCACTCTGGCCAGGAGAAATGCCGAGGTGTTTCTGAAGTACATTCATAGGAACAATGTGAGCATGCCTGGAGCCACCGGTCACACCAGAGGGCCTGAACAACAAGTTAAAGGTCAGTGCTGCTGATACGACTGCACTGGTGGTCGCACAAAAAGACCAACTTAAAACGTCTGTCACTTGATATTTATTCAATTCAGTGTTTATATAAATCTATTGACAGAGCTGAAAAAATATTATTACCGTTTGTATGAAAAGTTTATGTAAAGCCAACAGTAAGTGTTGAGCTCATTTTAACGGAAAAGGATAGTTTAGTCTGACAACACAGATGACATACAGTAAACTGGACTGTGTTTAATCATTGTAAAGCATATTATACTGTACTGATACTAAACATACCTACACCCACGTCTGAAAACATTTGGGATCAGGGTCTCTCTTCTTGTTACACTCTGTCATTGTGTGCAGCCATTCTGAATGAGTTGCTGCAAAGAGAGAACAGAGTTCTTCACTTCTGGACCTTAAAGAAACGAAGGTTAGACCAGTGTCAGCAGTACCTGGTGTTTGAACGCAGCGCTAAACAGGTCAGTGTGTGCATGTTTGTGTATGTGCACATTAGTGAAACTAAGAGAATGCTGGCTAGATGTAGGCTTTGCACGAAAAGTGCAGCACTAAAGGGACATCTGCTTTATTTTATTGGGGAGTGAAAATAGAGGGATTGAGGATCAACTTTACTGTTGTGTGTGTGTGTGTGTGTGTGTGTGTGTGTGTGTGTGTGTGTACAGGCACTTGATTGGATCCAGGAGACAGGCGAGGTTTACCTGGCCACACACACGTCACCTGGGGACAGCAATGAGGAGACACAGGAGCTTCTCACTGACTACCATCACTTCAGGCTTACTGCCAAGGTACATTGTGTGTGTATGTGTGTAATGCTCAGCTGCTGACAGCTTTGTTGCACTTCAGGTGTCAAATCAGTGGAACTAGGAAACTTAGCAGTGCCATTCACTCTTGAGCTGAACATTAGTGACAGCCAGTCAGTAGTTACATTTGAAAAAGAAAACAACAATCATTATTTCAGCAGGTAAACTTGTGTATGGACAGGAATGAAGGTGCCAATTGGTAACCGATGTACACTGCTCCATAAGGGTGTGTGATATATATCGTCTGTGATAATATCCTAATTGTTGTTTTAATGATGTGCCAGCTGGCATCATCGACTATGTCACTCATTTTACAAAATCAATCAAAAACACACCTTCACTGCATCATGGTCTAGACTTCTGGCTGTGCGCACTGAGAGTGCACACAGCATGTACATGATCACTGCACCACAAGTTAAGCTATCGTAGCTGCCTAAAAATACATTAGCAAAGTTAAAAATTGGTGAATAGACCAAATGCGGACACCAAAAGCCTCACAATCTACGCTGTTATTTTAATTGCTAGACGTGGATCATTGTCACTCACACACAACTCACAAGTCACACAACCATGGCGAGACTAAACCAGCCATTACTTTATCACTCTGCTTTGAAGAATAGAAATAAGGCTGCTTCACTTCTCTCTCAGTTTGCCTCATCTGACCCGTTGCTTCTGCACTGCACTGCATTTGGCTGTTGTCTCCCTCCTCCTCCTCCTCTCCACCTGATCTTACTGCTTCAGCAGCACTGGTTGAAGTTTAGAAATATTCAAAACAAATCAATTGGTTTGCTAATCACACTGGTCAGACTGATCAGCTGTCTCATGTGTTTTCTTAAGTTTTCAATGTTAACTCGGTTTTGCTAATACTTGGGGTCCATATTGTCTGCGCCTGCAGAGGACGGGTCCTTTGAGTCTTGGACAGTATTTTTCAATATTATAAATTATAAATGGGGTTTAATTGGGTGTCAGATCTGGATAAAGTTTGGTTTGCTGATAGACACTGCCACCCTACATACGTCTGTCAAATTTCAAATAAAAAATGATTATAACTTTTGACAGAGATATGATTTTTTAATAATTTGCCCCATGTTAAAGAATTTTTTGTAATTTTTTTAATGTTATTATTTGACTTTTGACCTTTTCAGCCAAAATCAAATTACTTCTAGGGTCAGGCCCCCACCAGTGTGTTTACCAAATATTCTGATGATCCGTCTAGCATTGCGTCTGTAACCCTGCTAACCAACACACACACACACAGAACCAAAAACATAACCTTCATCAGGAGTCCAGAGCATCAGTAACACCGCCAGTTAAGTATGTGCCATCCATATAATTTGTGTGTGTGCACATGCCACAGCAAACCAAGGAGAAGGTGAAGCTGCTGATCCAGCTGGCAGACAACCTGGTGGAGAAAGGCCATGCCCATGTATTGGAGCTGAAGCGCTGGGTGAGCACGGTGGACCGCAGGTACCGCGACTTCTCCCTACGCATGGCCAAATACCAGGAGAGCCTAGAGAAGAGCCTGGGGGTCAGCTCTGAGGTGAGAACATACCCAAAGACACTGACTGTCCACTTAGTTTGAAAGCAAACTAGTGGTTTACATACTGGTGTTTGGTAGCCGATCATCCAACTCAAACACAAATAGTCGACTTTTGTAGTATTTTTTTCCCACCTGGATCTGCCAACCCCAATCCAGATGTTGTTGTTGGAACATTATATGTATATATATTTATTAATAGATTTAGTTTTGCCTCTCTATTTTATTACACAAGCATTTTATCTACACACATTTTTTCCACATTGAGAGCCACTGTGCCAGAGTCAAATCCCATGTGTGTTCAACATACCTGGCAAATCAAGAAGATCCTGAGATTGTTGGCAAAAATCCCTTTATGTTCTTGTTTGCAGGACAATAAAGACTTGGAGCTGGACATTATCCCTGCCAGCCTGACGGACGACCCCGAGGTCAAACTGCGTGACCCCAACCACGAGGTCAATGAGGAAAAGAGGAAGTCCGCTAGGAAGAAAGAGTAAGTACAGACATGGAGATATCATAGAGCTATTATATAGCTGCAGTAATTCATCTTATTTGACCAAAATCATTCCTGTCCACTCTCAAGACAGTGTTGAAAAGGTTTTGTCTGATCATGAGTTATTGGTTCCCGTCTCAGGTTCATCATGGCAGAGCTGCTGCAGACAGAGAAAACCTATGTCAGAGATCTCAATGAGTGTCTAGAGGTGAGAAGAAACCTTATAGTGCAGTGCAGTGCAGTTTTGGCACAACAAATGACTTCCTGTCTTCCTTACTTGTCTCTCTGCCTGCCTGTCAGACCTACCTGTGGGAGATGACCAGTGGCGTGGAGGAAATTCCTCCAGGCATCGCCAACAAGGAGCACATCATCTTTGGCAACATGCAAGAGATCTACGACTTTCACAACAAGTGAGCAACCCTGATTGTTTCTGACTAATCCGGTGTCTCAGTCCAGACTGTACTTCATTTAGATCTCAGATCTCATTTTACATTGTCTGCTAAATTCGGAGGTACAGTACAGTACATTTAGTTTTATTCTGAGGTTCTGAGAAACATTTAGAGGAATTTATGGGCTTTTTTTGTTATAATAAAGAAAAAATGAATGATCAGTATAAAAAAATGAAGTGCACATTGTTATATTTTGCTGTGTTTATTTGTTTGGTTCCAGTATTTTTCTGAAGGAGCTGGTGAACTATGAGCAGCTACCAGAAGATGTTGGTCACTGCTTTGTCACCTGGGTAAGAGTCAGAGCGATGGTGTCAGATGATCACAGAATGGGAAGGCAGAGACATCTTACCCCTGCTTTCAACCATTTGACCTCTGACCTGTATGATAATTAGGGGGTGTGGGGTGAATAGAGCATAATAAAATGATCCTCACTGTGAAAACACAGCTCTGACTCTTGTCTCCTGTTTTGAAGGCTGACAAGTTCCACATATATGTGGATTACTGTAAGAACAAACCAGACTCCAGTCAGCTCATTTTGGAACATGCCGGCATGTTCTTTGACGTGAGTAAATCCTTCAGTGTTCTGTCGCAGATCCAATCACATCATGTCATCACATAAACAATAATAAACAACATCTAGATAAACGTTTCTGTTGTAATGGATGCTGACTGTGGAGCAGAAAAGCATGGCTTGAGTCTTCTGTTTAAATTTAGCACTCCTGTAGGGATGACTGGCTGTGTACAGCTGCAGGTTTCTAGTTTCTTTTCTGCGTCTGGAGAGTGACGATTGTGTAGTTCCCCTGTTTTGTCAGCAGATGGTGATGTTTGATAATAGAGAACGGTTGCAGTCCCTCCAGCAGCAGCAGGCTGAATTGTCATTTTCTTTTTATTAATTTTATAAACAGGACATTCAGCAGAGACGTGGACTGGCTAACTCCATCTCCTCCTACCTCATCAAACCAGTCCAGAGGATCACCAAGTACCAACTACTGCTTAAGGTACATAAACATACACACAAACCTATATGTTTATGTGTTTACACTCATTAACAACCTCTCCTTTCCTCTTGCAGGAGCTACTGTCTTGTTGTGAGGAGGGTAAAGGGGAAATTAAAGATGGTCTGGAAGTGATGCTCAGTGTTCCTAAGAGAGCAAACGATGCTATGCACCTTGCTATGTTGGAGGGTAAGATACTGTCCATACTGCTGTGCTGAAATATATAATAATTATTCTTATGGGAATTTTCCTTTTTCTGGAAAATGTTTTTCAATTATTACTATGGTTCCCAAACTTAACATGTAAGTTTATTTTATATTCTATTCTACCTAATGGCTGATGGTTGATATTAATTATTAATCCTCCTCTGTCTCAGGGTTTGAGGAAAACCTGGAGGTGCAGGGTGAGCTGATCCTGCAGGACAGTTTCCAGGTTTGGGATCCACGTTCACTGATCAGGAAGGGGCGGGACCGACACCTCTTCCTGTTTGAGTTCTCCCTGGTCTTCAGCAAGGAGATCAAAGACTCAGCTGGTAGAACCAAGTACCAGTACAAGAACAGACTACTGGTCAGTGTGTGTGCTTTCCTACATGGTTTTACCTGATTGTGCTCACACACATGCTGTAGATACCAGTCTGGTCCAGGGGTCACCTCACTGTTAGGCTGTTTCCATCTCCTCCTTTCATCTTGTGTGTCTGTTTGCATGTAAAAGTAGCAACAAAGTGACTGACTCCCATTTCTGATAACTACACATTCATCTTTCCTTGCTGTCCTCCAGACATCAGAGTTGGGGGTGACTGAGCACATTGAAGGCGACCCGTGTAAGTTTGCTCTGTGGGCAGGAAGAACCCCCTCCTCTGATAATAAAACTGTGCTAAAGGCAAGTGAAAATGGTTTTCTGTCCTCTTACTAGATGTGTACAGCACATAGCTGGTACTTGCTGCAGCGTTAAGGTGCTACATTAATACTAATTATACTGTTTTTTCCTTCCAGGTGTCCAGTATGGAAGCTAAACAGGAGTGGATTAAGAACATCAGAGAGGTGATCCAGGAGAGAATGACTCATCTGAAGGGGGCACTCAAGGAGCCTCTTCATCTGCCTAAAACACCAGCACTGACAAAACCCAGGAATAACACAAGGAGGTAAACAAAGACACAAATAACATGGACAGTGGCTAGAAATCTGTACTCATGAGACATAGGTCAGTGCAGTCAGAGCCCAGCTGAACTGGGGTGTGTTAGTAGCAGGGACACATACTGCAGCTACACCTGGTATAGAAATGTCTCAGAAGTTTAAACTGATGTCCTAGATAAGAGTGAGCATGAGCATAAACATGTTCACATTGAGGACAGAGGACACAGTGATTTTAAAGTAAGACATTCACTCTGACTGTGTGTGTATTCAGGGAGGGAGGTGATGAAGGAGACAGTCAGGGAGATGGTAGCAGCCAACCAGATACCATCTCCATCGCGTCCAGGACGTCCCAGAACACTGTAGACAGCGACAAGGTAGGACACACACACACAGAGGAGTTGTGCTGTGATTCAAAACACATCCACTTACTGGCTTAAATGAAATGTTAACAGATTTCCTCCTTCCAAAAACACGTACGAAAACGTGGCAGGTGCTTTCTTGCTGTGTGTGTTTCTTACCTGTGAAGGGTTGAAAGAAGGAGCAGGAGTTGGAGGCAGCTGATTGAGACTCACTCTGTGGCCTTTGACGAGCTCAGGACCCACAGCTGGGTCAGCGCTACAGGGTTTCCCATGCAGCTACAATAGGCAGATGCAGGGGCTGTTTAGGTGTCGGTAGCAAACAGACCTGTGTTTCTGCCGAGCTGTGTGTGTTACATAGAACACCAAATGTGTGAGGTACATGCTAATAGTGTGTTATGCTTAAGGTAATGTGTGTAGTTGGTGAGGTACATGCTAATAGTGTGTTATGTTTAAGGTAATGTGTGTAGTTGGTGTGGATGACACCTGTTCAGAAATGTCACTCTATGAACAGAGAAGCAGTCAGCGATGAAAAACATCTTCAGGTTGTGTGTAGGCATCTGTGCTGATGCCCCCTACCAAGCAGCCTCTCACAGCCAAGTAAGCCTGATTTTAAACTTTTATTTTGGCAGTCAAGCTGCATTCAAGTGCAGAAATAATAACAACAATAATTAGTGGACTTTTTTTAAAATTTAGTCCAAGTGCATGTGAAAAAACAAGTAACACAGATGCTATGCTTTGTGTTGTATGTTGTGTCCACTCAATTTCCAAACTTTTGCTCCTATTTATAAAAGTCAACCCTTTTTGATTGCTTGGTAAAGGAGTTTCCCAGACTTTTTGTGTCTTGCCACCCTCCTGTGTTTATTGCACTGCTTTGGTTGCTTTCTGATTTCTGATGGTTTTGGAAGAAGGCAAAGAGGCAACAGGCAAACTTCACTAAACTGGTGAAGTTTCATTGACTTGTGTAACTTGATTTGTTGTGAATAAGAGTGACTCCTAGTGCTTTGCCCAAAGCCTTTCGTTATTACAAATCATCATTACATGTACAGATTTTGAAGGGAATTTGATGAAGCAGTTGTTTCTGATTGTATTAGTTTCTTTTTTTTTTTTAACTGGGTGTTTTCCATTACTACTGCTGCGCCTCCCTTCTCACATCCACCCTCACACAACCCCACACAGATGTCAGTCATGGCCTCCTGCTGGACGGTTACACAGTGTGGCCTTTTCACCATGCGACCCCACGCCTACACACTTACCCTGCCTCTAAATGTCAGGCACACACACACTTTGTTTTCATTCCTTGTGGGGACTTTACATTGACTTACATTCATTTCCTGTAGACTTATCCTAACCTTAGCCATAACCACCACTTGCCCAGCCCCAACCCTGACCCTAATTCCTAACCTCACCCTAACCTTAAACCACGTTGCCACCCTAAAATTCAGTGATTTGTCCCTTGTGGGGACTAGCTTCTGGTCCCCACAAGGATGGCCGAGTGCAATGTGAGTGTGTTAACAGGTTTCGGTCCCCATAATATAAGTAAGGCACACACGCCCACAGACTCTTCTTCACAGAGTGGCCTCAGCAGTGCGTCTTGTACGTCTCTACTTGTTTTTTTCCTTTTCTGTTATTTTCTTATTTTCCCATCATCACTCTGTTATTTTGCCACTATCACTTCTTTTGTTAGTTTTGTTCAGCATGTACAGTGTATTTGTGTATACCACAAAATGAATACCGTGAACACACCCGTGGCGCCTGCAGAAAATATTTAGAGGGGGCGCCATTGGTCTTCCTGTCCAATGAAAACATCATGATGAGTTTTTCCAGCCTTCTTTGAGTGTGGGTGTGTTGTTGCGGCTCTCCTCCAGTGTATTGTTTCTAGGATTTAGAAAACAAAGTTTGCTATCTTTGGATCCTCCTTTGCTGTTTTCCTGAAAACATCAAAGGGAAGTAAAACACACTTCCTCCATTTTGTTTTGGTGAGTTTTTCTTTCATATGCTGACAGCAGCGCTCGGCTTTAACTGTGAGCTACGCTGTGTGTGTGTTTCTTGAATGTAGTTTTTCACTTTGTTTTTAATTAGGTTTTACAAAGCCTGTGCAGATCAGTGCTATGAATGCTAGGAAGCCTTGTAAAGAGAGGATGTAAAGGGACGTTGCCATCCTCCCTTCCCATCCCGTTTGTGTAGACTGCTGCCTAAGTCTCTGTATTTTTAACTTAAAAGTTCAAATTGATAGTGGGGGGGTGTTATGGCCATAGAGACCTGTCTGGCTTGATGGCAAGCTGTATGTTTGTTCCCAGGGTGGTGGTGGAAGCGTGGCAGTACTTCACATGAGAGGTGGATCCTTTTTGTTGCATTCCCATGGCTCCGCCTGCCCTGCAGGCATTTATTATCATACACTGTGCCAATCCCTTGTGTACTTTGGAATAATGATAAGTCATAATAGTGTTTGTTGAATCAGTGAGCTGAGCATGTTTGTTCAGCACTGTAACCACTGTTAAAGTTTATTGTGTCTCTGAGGGAAAAAAAACAGTTTGAAACAAAACAGGACAGAAAATGTAATAAAAGGGAACCATTAATCCTGAGCAGACAGTGGGGTTCCTATTTATAAAGTCATCTAGTAGCTAAATTAGAAAAGGTGACTGAGATCAGCAGGTGATAGTGACTGATCAGCTCTACACATTTCCATTTGTCTTTTCAGTAATCATTGCAGTATTTTGCAGTATCTGGGGAAAGCAAGCAGTTTCTTTTACTTGTGAAATATTCGGTGAGTTGGTCACAATCTCCTGGTCAGAGTATGAGGAGTAAGCCGGTGCACATTTAAGAGAACACCACCTATCTGATGTCTTGGGAGACACCTGTGTACTGGGAAAGAGGCAGAAGAACTTCCACATGTGATCATATAGAGATTTGATTAATTTATTAAGGCAGTTGGACTGTAAGAATGGGTGTTTGGTAGTTTTCTTATGTTTGAGATGCCAAAAATGGTCTGTACAGGGTCTGTGTCAGGTTCTATATGTTGATTTCTGTTTCTTCAACTTCTTTGCCAGCAGGTGTCTGACCTTCCTCTCTCCTGGCTCAACCTGTTTTCCTGTCTGTCCCTCTTTCTCTTTTGCTTCTCTTCATTTATTTACCTCCTGCTCTGTTTTCTCTCTTTCCACCTTCTGTAATCTGTTGAATTACACTTTCTAGATTAACATACACATCCATGATTCATTGCTCTTTTTCCAATCCATCCCTGTTTCTTTTTCAGTTTCTCGGTTTTCACACATTCATCTGTCTCGCCTTTCTGTCTCTCTCTCTCGCTCCCACCCTCTGTTGCCATATACTATAATAACAACCCGTACTGGCATAGTCAAAGGTTCCACTGGCTGTCTGGGGTCTCTTGTGTGTGTGTGTGTGTGTGTGTGTGTGTGTGTGTGGTAGACGGGGCCGGCCAGCTACAGTTTCTGGTGGTTTTTGGTAAAACTTTATATGACAAGTGTGTTTTGTTTTGTTTTTTATTCTCCTTATCTCTGCTGAGTTTTTTGTTTGTGTCCTGCTTTCTCTCTCTCTCTCTTTTGGCTCTTCTGTCTTGACATCTCGTTGCCTTTTATTCTCTTTTCACCTCTTGTGGCTCCCATTTTCACGTGCCACTCTTTACCCTCCCCCTCTGTCTTTCTATGTACATCGTCCCACAGTCGCATGCATCATTTAAAAATTTCTCAGAAAGAAGAGCGACAAAGTGCAGTCTTAACCTGCTTATGGTGGTGTGTAAGCATGGACTGATGGTCCGTAGTGTGGACACACAACAGTGCACAGTAATAGGACTTCAGACAGTCTGAAGGGCATATTTTCAGTTTTTGCAGGCTACATTCTGTGTATAAAGAAATCTTGTGCTAGCTTGGCAGACGTACAGATGAAAAATATGGACACTGGTGATGCAGTAATTAGCACTGTCACCTCACAGTCACAAGGTTCTCAGTTAAAACCTGGCAGGGCCTCTCTGAGTGGAGTTTGCATGCTCTCCCTGTGCCTGTGTGGGTTTTCAATGTGTGCCCTGGCTTCCTTCCACAGTGCAAAGATATGCAGGTCAGGTTGACTGGTGACTCCCAAATTGCTGCAGGTTTAGTTCTCTGTTGGTCAGTGTCGGACCGATGGCAAGCTGACCAGGGTGTACCCTGCCTCTGGCCCACTGTCGACCATTAACTCGGCATGGATGTAAACATCCTCAAAATCTGAAAGTCAAAAGTTTGGCCTCATTGTCGCTGTGTTAGTATAAATCCAATAGGCTGGATTACAGAGCTAAAACAAACAGTGCTTTTTATGCAGTGGTTGTTTTTTTTGTTTTTTTTTACAAAACACTAATGATGCTAAAACCTTTGTCTACATTTTCTTGTTAGACAACCTTTCCTGCTTGTGACTACTGCCCTCTCCAAATAGAAGAACAGAAGAAGCATCATTATACTCTTGCACAAGGTCAGGGTGGATGTGTGGGACTTCAGTACTGGAAAGCATAGTTTCCTTCTGCCACCAGTGTCATTGTTTTCTTTTGTCCATGAATGAAAGCAAGGGAACCAGGCCTTAACCTTTTAGCTGCTGAAACATTTCTAGAAAGGTTGTTTTAGAAGACTATGTCGACTCGCTGATTTTTGTCATTTGCATATGAGGACTTGTAGTGCTACTGTCCAGTTACTAGGGGACTGCTCTGTCAATATACATGATGTGATTCACAATATGTCGGCTTTGTGATGATGTGTCGACGTACTGAGGCTCACGTCAGTTCTGTAATGCCTCCGTCGATATGTCAGGTCTGTAAGTTTGTGTGGAATATGTCTTTTCTGTGATGTTTTTCAGTGTCATGAGTCAGCTGTGGTTCAGTCTGCGGTCTCGACGTTATTTAAAGCACCATTCCGGTGGTTGACAACTCGGCACCACTCACTGCTCCACCACAGCCCTGATGGGCAGATACAGACCCTTTTTTAAGCCTTTGTGTGCAGTTGGAGAAAAACTTGTGGGCCATGCTTGATAAAACTTACTAACACTGCACTCCTGTATAGGAGTGAATATGCATCTCTGCTTGAGAAGGCACTCACCACTGACTAAACCTAGTTTTATCCCTGTGCCTTAAATAAATTAAATCACTAGAGCAATGGTTTCGTTTGAGGACTTAAAATGCCAGCACAGATAATCTCTGTCCCCAAATATCACGAGTGAAATCCACTACTCTCTGTCGTATTGGGTTGGCAGCACAAATCTAAAAAATAGAAATCTGAAACCTTTTGAAACTAACTCAAAACTATCCTCATGGCTACAAGTGTAGATGAGACATTTTTCTGGAAATTTGGGTGAACTGACCCTTTTAAAACAATTAGTAATAGTCAAACCCACATTAAGAATGAATTAGGTTGGCAAGTTTATTTATATGTCGTAGTATGCAGTAGGTCAGGGGTTTTCAACCAGTGGTTTGTGGACCCCGGTGGTCCATGACGGCTTTGCAGGTGGTCCCTAATCATGCATTCAATAATGTATTGAATGTTACGAAGGAAGCTTTTTTTTTTAATTTAGTAAACACATTTTTGTGTATTACATATTATTTGTGAATAAATTAATTCATAAAAATATATAAGATTTAGAAAAGCCAAGGTAACTTTTAGTGCCTGTCCAGTCTATCCACCAGTGGTCCTCAGGTGTTGTCTAAGTCAGAATGGGAGTCCCTGGGTCACAGTTGGTTGAAAACCCCTGGTATAGGTCAACAAGAGCTTAATGTCCATTACACTGTACATGTGGCAATGGTGTTACATGAAGGTGTCTAAAGTAGATCTGCAGCTGAGTCCAGGCCACATCAACAGGGTGTCTCTGGCTGATCTTTTACACTAAAGCCGGAAACCCAGTTTGTTCTGCTATTTATCAAATTGGCTGTATGTGGCTGTGAAGGCTTATTCATTCATAGCTCTACATTATGTAACTGTCATGTGGTGAGACGGTGCTTAGTGAGAAGTATCTGAGTAACCAACATGATGCGTTGCAGGGTTTTTCAGAGCACTTTGTCATTTTGCAGTGAAGTTGTACGTTCTTGTCTGTGGTCCAGCATACAGTACAAGTACACCACTGTTACACCAGCTAGAAATTGTTCACACGTGTGTTATGAATCAAACACATTCAGTGTTGGGTTCACACTGGAGCAGCGCAGTAGCCATCTGCTGGTCATATGACTCTTTGTGTGTCTGTGTGACACACAAGGAGTCCTGGCAGTTAAAAGTGTTATAGGGCACCAGTAGCTTCCAGGGAGTGGGAGAAATGTGAACACACTGACCCACACACACCGAGCACAGTGCTGTTCCCATCAGAAACACAAAGCTATAGTTGTTTGTTCAGAAAGAGAGAGAGAGAGAGAGAGGGGAAGGGAGAGAGTGAGGGCGTGTTTGTTTGTGTGGCACAAATGAGTTGTGAAAGAGCGAGAGAGCAACAGCGAGAGAGGGAGACCCGAGAGGAGAGGTTGACATGCCCAAGTGGATGAATTTCAAACTGTTCAAAGGCAGTAGCAGAGTGAGTACAAACTGCTGGGCTACACGCTGGACATTAACTGCTCGCTCATGCTGTTCACATCCGCTGATATCTGTAATCACAGATCTGCTGCTCTACTATTAGACTGAGTGTGTGGAACTAGTGCTGTCACATCTAACTCGAGTTGTGTACTTTGGTGAATTATGCTGTTGTTAATTCAAATTTTTGCAATAAAAATATAGTGAAATCAAAGGTTCATCACCCAGCATGTGTTCTCAACCTGAGTGCTAACTTTGTTTTTTGGCAAGCACAAGCCTGTTCTGCTCTGCGAACCTGTCGTGCTGCTGCCGCCTTGTTCCGCCAGCACCAGTTTTTGATACTTGGGGAAACTTTTTCTGCTGGGACTGGAGTTTTTTAAGCTACTTGGTGATTTGTATACCACCATAGAGCCAGTGTTAACTCCCTCATGGTCTCACTGTGTTCTTTAACCTTTTGATTGTGTAAGTGCAGTGCTGTTGTTCAGAATGAAAAGTAACGACCGTTTTAATGTCTCCACTTAGAACGCCACTGCATGTTGTATCAGATTTGGAACCTCCTGCTGCCATTTTGCTTAGCGAATGCACCATGCTCCATCCACAGAACTGTCCACTAACAGTAACAAACATTTTGCATGTAGTTTATGCATTAGAAGTCAAATATGAACCTTTAAAAGTAATTTCAACACTACTGTGACTACCAGATTATCAGCCATGACTGTGAAGCATTGTGGAAAACTACTAATGGCGTTATAATTCTGAAACCTGTTGGTGCACTTCATATTAGCAACCCTGACCATGTTTATAAAATTTTCCAAATCATAATGTGATATTGAGATTATGTTAAATTGAGTAACTCATAGTGATGAACCTGCAGCTCTCCTCATTGTTTAGCCGTCTGTAAACCACCTGTAGCCCACACTGTGTGCTCTGCAGCAGACAGACATGGCTAGCAGCTAGCAGGTGAACATGGTGGTGTATTAGCAACAGACAAGCCAGAGGTTTCCCTCAGAGGTTTGCAGACACCAGAAGCAGAGCTAAAAGGAACATGACTCCAAATGATTTCCTGTGTTTGCTAGATGTGTACATCAGCAGCTGTTTGCTATCAAGTCCACAGTATCACTGTACAAGATGATAAACCGAATGTGCTGCAGTACTAGATGTTTGGCCTCCAGAGGGCAGGCATCAGAGTAGTTAGACATGTATCACATATCAAGAGCTTTTGATGTTACTAAAGCTAGCATGTGGCCTGCATACAGAGCTAGCAGTTATATATTAAAGAAATAAATGGAACTTTAATGAAAACATGTCATTTATGCAACAGGTTTTTACTTTTCTGTTATTAGAGCATGTCATCCTTTGGTAACAAGCCACAATTTGTAAGCCTCTGAAACCTGTGACAAAATGTTCCTACTTTCCATCCCATATTCCATGTCATTTGCTAAACAGCAGTAATTAATTTACTTTCTGCTGCTGACTGAAGCCAGGCATCTAGAGTGTCTTTAACATGTGGATCAGGGATGTGTACATGGTACATGGAAGGAAAAGGAGCTGGTGAGATCTGCCAGCATGGATGGAAACATGTCTGTGGATAAATACTGAGGAGAACCCGTTTACTGTCCTTCATCTGTTCCTCTCCTTCTCTATGTGAATGTCTTTTTATAAAGACAAAAATAGTTTCTGCAACAAGAAAAATCATCCTCACAAAGCTTTAGCAACCATGTGTGTACAAAGATTTTTAGATAAACATTATCCAACCGATGTAGTTCACATAACAGTAGAAAACCCAATAACTCAATATTTATCACCTTAAAACTCTAAATCAAAATGCTGTAAATTCAAGCTAAGACATTCTAAGAAAAGAAAACGTTCAGTGTCCATGTCCAGTGAATAACAAGGACGTTTTCTGATCTCAGCAGGTTCCTTTTGTTCTGCTTTTGAAGGATGTGTTTGTTCTGCTCGGTGCCGTCTTCCTCTGATCCAACATGTGACCATCACAAGCTGGTGTGTGCATGCTTGTGTGTTTTCAGTGCACAGAAATGGGTCATATGACAGACTGCAATAAGAACCAGACACACCCTCTAACATACACATACACAAGACTGTCAGGTCAGAGTGGTGCTGAAAAAGAGCGGTCACACTAAATGAAAGCTTCATGTTGATAATACATTTATTGGTGTGGCTGTGAGAATAGCTCATTTCTATCTGCTGGCGCTGGATATTAAAAGGTTTTTCATTATTTAGGGCATTAAAATACAGACGAAACATGTTACAAATTATGAAAATGCCTAAGTAGTGCACAGTCAGGATGAACAGAATAGAAAACAAATTAAAGCTAGTGACATAAGTACATACTGTCATGTTTGCAGCCATGTACTGTAGTTGAACTGTTTATGGAGCACGGTTGTTTTGATTTTATGCTTATGCTAGTAATTATTTTAGTAATGTTAACATACATGCTGTGGTTAGCCAGTTCCCATTCCACACGCTTAAAACAAACCTTACCATGTACACTACCAGTCGTTCGGTTGGTTTCAATGGTGGCTGAAGGACTTCCTGCTTCTTTAGGGTTTCGAACAACTCTTTTTTTTCTTTTTTTTTTTTTACACACACACAAAGTTAAGATAGATGAACTTGGCTCCAGCAAATTCAAACAGTTTAGAAGGGTCTTCTTGCCTGATGGCCACTGCTGAGCCATGCTTTACATTTTAGCAATGATGGGTGGACAGTGAGCCAAACATAGCTTCCCAAGCCTGCACACGTATCAGTGGGTGAGCTTGTTGTCAAACAATGATCTAAACAGGGATTGGCGGGTGTTATTGACATGCGGTGACTCAGGAGTCATCGGGTCTGACACTCATGGTCCTCCAACGCTGGAGGTTTCATTCTGCTTGCCTCTTTTGAGGGCTGTACAGACAGGCACCGTTCTCTGGTTACCAAAGCATCTCGACGGACTGCTGCAGTTTAATATCAGTTGTGGGACTCAGCCTCATGTTTACTGCATTTAAGCAGGTTTTCCTGCCCATGTTGTGACCTTTAAGTAGGTAGGTAGATAGGTAGGTAGGTACTTTATTGATCCCTCAGTGGGAAAATTTCAGTGTTTCAGTAGCAATGGAGAACAGACAACATAACACCATGAGATCAAGCACTGCACACACATTCTAATAAATAAATTCCAAGTACTCAAAAATAGACAGAATCAAGTATTTGAATAATCAAGAACAGAATTTACATATGTGCATATTAACCATTCATTTTACCCCAGGATTTGAGTATTGCACCTCAGTTGACTATTACATAGTCCCTCATAATTTCACCTAGCTTATCACTGCAGTGATGTATCATACAGTCTGATTTTGGGGAGGAATGACCTACGGTAATGCTCCTTCTTACACTGGGGATGTAACAGTCTTGTGCTAAAAGAACTGTTCAGAGCCACCACTGTGTGGTGCAGGGGATGGGTGGGGTTATGCATGATGGATGTTAGTTTTACCAGCATCCTTCTGTCCACCACCTCCTCGATGGAATCCAGAAAACAGTCCAGGACAGAACCAGCTCTCTTAACCAGCTTGTTGAGTCTCTTTCTGTCCCTGGCCGTGCTACCTCCTGCCCAACCCACAACAGCATAAAAAACAGCAGATGCCACCACAGAATCATAAAAAGTCCGAAGTAGTGCCCTGCACACACCAAAGGACCTCAGTCTCCTCAACAAGTGGAGGTGGCTCTGGCCCTTCCAGGTCGTCTGTGTTGTTGCTCCAATCCAGTGTATTGTTGACGTGGACACCCAGGTATTTAAAGGTGTCCACAATCTCAATATATAACACCTAAAAGCTCACCGGCATGAGTACTGGTGATTTCCACCAGAGGTCAATCACCATCTCTTTTGTCTTGCTGGTGTTCAGGACCAGGTGATTTTTCTCACACCACTCCACAAAGTCAGTAACAACCCCCCTATATTCCCACTCGTCCCCCTCAGATACACATCCAACAATGGCGGTGTCGTCGAAGAACTTTTGTAGGTGACAGTGGTGAGAGTTGTACTTGAAGTCCAACGTATAGAGGGTGAACAGAAAGGGGGAAAGCACCATCCCCTGGGGTGCCCCATGCTGCAGACCACCACGTCCGACACACAGTCACGCAGCCTTACGAACTGAGGTCTGTTTGTGAGGTAGTTAATGATCCATTCGGACAGGTGTTGGTCCACACCTGCCCCCTCCAACTTCCCCCTCAGCAGTGACAGCTGGATTGTGTTGAAAGCACCGGAGAAGTCAAAGAACATGACCCTCACAATACTTCCGGGGGACTCCAGATGAGATAGGGCTTGATGCAGCATGCGTCATCAACCTCGATGCCAGGATGGTATTTAAACTGCAGCAGGTCCAGCGCTGAGTTCACTTGGGCACGGAGGGGGCGACGGACAATCCTCTC
>NW_018128065.1:72137-75570 GCF_001952655.1 Monopterus albus | reverse complement strand
GGGATGTCAGGGCAACGGGTCTGTAATGTTTTGGCCCCGTAGGATGAGATATTTTAGGAGCCAGGACCACGCAGGATGTCTTCCACAGAGCCAGGACTTCTGTGGCCTTCCTGGCATTAATCCTCCTTAACTCCCTCCTGACCTGGTCTGCCGTGAGGCAGAGGGGGCTGATGGGCGTTGACTGCACAGGAGCTGTGGGATGTTGAGAAAGCCCCATGACAGTGGGAGGAGGGGCAAGGTCTGGCTGGGGTCTATTAAAAAACAGATTCAGTTCATTTGCCCAGGCCTTGTCCCCCACGACCTGGTGACCATCTCCACTTTTACCATGACCCAAGATGTGTTTCAGACCCCTCCATACCTCACGCACGTTGTTATTCTCCATGCTCTGCTCCAGCTTCTTCCTGTAGCTAGCCTTGCACCTCCGGATCATGTACTTTAGTTCCCGCTGCACCCTGCTCAGCTGCTCCTTGTCCCCTGAGAGGAAAGCCCTCTTCTCATTTAGCAGTACTTTTAACTCGGGGCTCACCCACGGCTTGTTGTTAGGAAAACACCGTACTCTCCTGGATGGTACGATATTTTCCACACAGAAGTTTATGTAATAAAATAAAACTTTTATTTGTACGCAGAGTTTGACTGTATCAGGTCAAAGCCATCATAGTTCCACCTGCAACTTGAGCACGAGTTTAATCACCCAGAATAAGTGAACACACCTGCGTGCGCCTGCAGGGCCTGGTGACACTGTGTGCACGACCATCTGTTTAGTACAAAGTCACCTGTACCTTTTATAGAAACAGGGATCCTTGTTGCTAGGAGATCTTTAAGCTGGATAAGAGCACCTGCTTACACTTGCGCACACACACTGCCTGAAATTTTGCAAGACAATGAGAGCGGAGCAGGGGAAAATGTTCGGGAGGGAAAGTACTGCCTTGACATCGCAGAAGACACTTTTGTTCCACTGTACATAGATTTATCGTCTACTTTGTGTTGACTGCTGTGCACTGTAGCACCTAGTGTAACTGGTTTAATCTGTTTACTGGGTATACTGGGGTTGTTGGCACCGTCTGATGACACTGATTGTTTTGTCTTAATCTGCATTTGCAGTTCACCTTAAAATACAAATACAGGCAAACAGTAGCTGTTCAGTCAGTTTGAAGATAACAAGGGCGCCGTCTGAGTGTGCTACTGGTATATCAGCCATAACAGAGGTGATGTGCTGATGCATCCGGTTGAACTGGTTCAGCTTGGCTTGGCTGTTTTTGGTTAGAAATTTCTTAGTCTGACACCATCATGTTGTCTTTCTATGAAAGTGGAGCTCAGTCATTTCCAGGTTGGGAAATGGTTCAAGTTTGTGCTCAACCTAACTGTCTGGAGCAACAGAGTGTGTGAAAACACACGCCACCGTTTTTTCTTTGGTTGATTTCTGAACTAACTGAGGATGTTGTATTAGCTCTCACAGCTTTTGTTCATGCTCAGCTCAGCTCTTTATTCAGTGTGTAGCGTTCAGTGGTGGTTATAAAATCAAAGAGAAGTCAGGAATATATTTGCAGTGCTGCCAACTCCTCCTGTTCCTACTGTTAGGAACTAATCGATTTCCTGCAGGAAATATTTAATGTTGTGTAAACCCAAATGTCAGGATTGACTTTCTCTTCCTCTGTTATCAGATGTATTTTTAGCCAATTCTTTGAAGCTAAAGTGTATAAAAGAATGTTAGACAACTTTTAAGTACTGACAATGTTGTTTATTCTGTATATTTGGCCTCACATAAATAGTGTAATGTTCTGAGATTTCAGAAGTCCAACAGTGTCTCTCATCCCTTTCATTTTGCAGCTCTCTGGTGGCTGTGAGCTGACAGTCGTCCTTCAGGACTTCACAGCAGGATGCAGCACCGAGATGTCTGTCAGCACAGGTGAGACAAACATCATTGGTCCTCTTCACCCACCACAGCCTGGATCTGCCTGCTGATTTTGTTCATTCATAGTGATTCACTTTAGTTTGCATATAGTATATGTTTATATTCCCCTTTGGAGATATAACATTTGTATCTGGAAATATCAACTACAAGGTCAAATGAGCCCTGAAGTGAACACACCATCAAACAGCACTGTCTGCTCTTCTGCCCAGGTCAGACAGTCGAGCTTTTGGAGCGGCCGAGCGAGCGGCCCGGCTGGTGTCTGGTCCGAACCACCGACCGCAGCCCACCACAGGAGGGGCTGGTCCCCAGCTCCACGCTCTGCATGTCCCACTCACGCTCCAGCATGGAGATGGACTGTTTCTTCAGCTCAGGGAAAGGTAGGAATAACAATGTTGAAGTCCTGCTGCTTTGTCTTAAAGATCAGAGGGTTTGACTTGGTTTGATCTACATCTACATATGCATTGCTCAGAGTAAAAGATTGCTAGGTTCTCTATAAGAGATAAATAGATTGAAAAAGAATGTGGTCCACTTAAATACTCCTATCTGCTTTTTTCTTTCTGACTCAGCGTGTTCTTCATGGTGAATTAGTTGATCAGGAGAACTGTGTCCAGTTTTGACACTGGTTTGTCAGCATTTCATTTCTCTTCCATAGCAGAAACAGAATAAACTGTGCTGTGAATCGAGAGGTTGTGAATGATACAGTATGCACACATGTATAAAAACAAACTCTCTTTAACACAATTTGACACTTATCACACACTTGGAAGTGAAATAAATGTTTATGGTAGTTAATGCCAGAGTGCTCAAACGCAGCCTGACTGGATTGAAGTTCAGTCAAATTGTATAATAAGGGAAACCAGACCAAGTCCAGCTCTGATGTGTTTCCTGAAGAAATAAGTTTAGAAAATGCTCAAATTTGAAACTTAACTCAAAATAAAGAATAACTCTAAATTTATCCTGTTTATCACGCCAGTTTTAACGAGACCTGCAGAAGTAGAGGGCATTTATTTCTTTAAGCTGTCATTTCAAGTAATCTGATCTGTACTGACCTCTACTGGTGAGTTGTGATATTACAGTAAGCATGAAACATCTCATCTACTGAGCCCCCCTCAGACCTAATGTACAGAGCTCCTAAAATAAATACAATTAAATGATCATCATGTATTTATGCATCATTTATTAAGGACAAAGTATAAATTAGATGATCTTTAAGCTAATGGAAGTTGTGTGTCTGCTGTAACACAGCATTTGGAGAGGATGTTTCTATGGAGATAAAATACTATCAAAAATGTTACAAATGCGTGTTTAACGTTTTGTCTGTAACAAGCGATTTGTGTGTGTGTGTGTCATGCTGTTCACAAATGCATGCTGTACAAACTGCACATAAAACACATTTTACAAATGCTTAAAATCGATTTTTCGTGTGCAGTTCTTTAGAAAGTACGTACACATTGTTACCTACGCATGCGTGGATCGTCTAACACACACGAATCACCTTCCGCGCGCACACAGATTTTTGAG
>NW_018128065.1:31834-71344 GCF_001952655.1 Monopterus albus | reverse complement strand
ATCTGATTGGTTAAAGAAACAGTCCCATTGCTAATGTAGTTTAAGTTACATGGGCCAGCACTTCTGATTCTGAAGGCCCTGGGCAGATTAGATTGACATGGCAACACATAGAGGCTGAAATCTGATTGGACAAAAAATCTAACATCCATATACATGTACTGGAAGCGGTGCAGCCAAGAGAAATGCTAAATGTTAAAACGTGTTATGTATTAGATATTTTTGTTTATTTTATGTAATGTCCATTTGGAATAGCGTTGTGTAAATACTTTTGTTTGTGAAACAGGTTTGGAAACTCAGATGTCCGAGTTTTCCACGTGTCCTTAAACGCACCGTGCATTCGTGGATCGTGGACTTTTGAGAGTGCGGAAAAACACTCTCAAAAATCCGTGTGTGCGCGGAAGGTGATTCGTGTGTGTTAGACGAACCACGCATGCGTAGGTAACAATGTGTACGTACTTTCTAAAGAACTGCACACAAAAAATCGATTTTAAGCATTTGTAAAATGTGTTTTATGTGCAGTTTGTACAGCATGCATTTGTGAACAGCATGACACACACACACACATCGCTTGTTACAGACAAAACGTTAAACACGCACTTGTAACATTTTTGATAGTATTTTATCTCCATATGTTTCCTCCATTAAACCATTAGGGAACATCTGATGACAACTTTAGCCAGTTTTGGAAATGTCATTGGAAAATTAATTGTCATTGTTGTTTTATAGCACTATGAAAATAACAATGGACCCTCCAACGGATGTTGACCTGTGTGCACCTGTGTTCACTGTCACTGTTGACTCTGTCAATAAGTCTGAGCTTGATTTTAGTTAGAACATTTTTGGCTTAAAATTTCATCTGATCAGAACAAGTTAAAAAATTTCAAAAAGGCACCGACTATGTCTGACATCACTTCCAATTAGTGCACTACATTTACAAACGGTGTTCAGACTCTGTGTACATGTACAGTATCCAATACATAGTGCCCATTAGAATTCTATGTGGGAATGAAAAAAATACTCCCTGACATGTGTTCTGTAATCAATCCCACAGTGCAATGAGCTGTATTGTATTGAAAATCTGTTTACTGCTCCCCAGGAAGCTTTTGAAAGCCTATAGATGGTAGTGAGTGAGTGAAAGACCAGTCTCACGCTTCACGGTTAACACTGTTAACACTGTACACTGAGCTAGAACATCAGACACATAAACGAAATGAGCATAGGACAGTTCCAGTGATTACAGGCATGCACAGATTGTGCTGCTCCTGATGTGTCTGAAGAGGGAACTCTCCTCACACTTGTCCCAACATTTGACCTCTGTTATCAGTGCTGACAAGCTTAGATGGAAATGACAAGAAGCCTCAGCGGTTTTTGTTAGAGGATACATAAGAATGGGCTGATTTTTGTCTTGTTGCATTGTGGGAGCTCTGCTGTACAGTGGACACTGAAAAATATTAGTCATTTACTTAGAATTCAGAGTAGTGTTTATGTAGCAGATGTAAGCAGCTAAGATAACCGTTCACTGAACACACACAGACACGTGCCGTTCCCACCCATCTTATCAGGGCTCTCTGCATACCAAACTTTGAGCACACCAACCATAAACGTCCACACACACACACACAGAGTTGCTTGCTTAGCCTTTCTCCAGCTCACTTTAAGGTTTTTGTCTTGTTAAAGGTTATACACATCAGGGAGGAGCTTTGTGTGTGGGAGATCATCTTCACACACACACATAGTGTGAGATAAGATGATTTGCCTGCCACAGTGCTGGTGTGTTTCCTGCTCTTTCAGATGAAAAGGGAGTTTTGTGTTTCTTTCAAAAGATGCAAATTAGATAAGTGCCACCGCTACACATGGAAATCAGCACAGAAAACCTACATTTAAAAAAACTTTTCAGTGTGCATTGGCACAGTGCAGCCTGCTTTTTATGTTTACTTCAGTTATAATAAAAAGTGAATAGACTTTTTGCAGTTCATCTGAGGTTCACTGAGAATCAACGGAGTCATTTCATTGGTATTTACCTACACATTTGGTCTGGCCATTTTAAATAAGCAGGCTAGTGTTATGGCTAATTTATCATAATTCATATACAGTGTCACTGGCAGTTTCTGGTCATATCAGAAGTCAAACAGTGCAGTCACAAACACTTTTGTTTTGCTTACAGATCCAGCAGGCAGAGTTGGTCCTTTCAAGAATTTGTTGCTGAAATCTCAAAATCTGATTCAGTTTATGTATTAATGAAGATTCTGATCAGCCAAATCAGGCTTTTCCTAGATGGGAGTACAAGAATTCTCATCATCAGCTACCAAAATAAAACCATATGCATTTAAACATTTGAAGATCACGTTCATCATCCTAGTATTAATGTACTGGTTCAGTATTTTGTGCCCCACGTTCAGCAGCTCACCAGTGGACCTGTTGGTTTCATTGCCAAGCAAACAGACAGACACAGCAGCAATAGTCTAACAAAAAGACCTAGCAGTCCATTGTCTCCTGAACAGGTCTCACTTGATTCCAGTGCAGACTTCACAAATAATATGTGAACACATTATTGTCAGCTGTGCCTTAAAACCACAGTGTCTGATGGAGTGAATGCAGAATTGGACAGAACCCGCCTACATGCTCAGCAGTGGAATGTCTGGAGGCTGGGTGTTTAATTCATTGTTCTCTAGTTGACAGTGAATGATTCAAACTGTTAATTAATCCTAACGCGTCAGTGCTAATTAAATGGACTGCTGAGTCCTTCACATTTCAGCCTCTTCTCTCTGTCTCCTGTGTGTGTGTGTGTGTGTGTGTGTGTGTACACATGTACAGCATGTGTGCATGAGGGTTCTGTGACTTATCTGTAAAGTAAGCCTCCTGTTTCAGAGACTGTGAAGACACTGGAGTTAACTGAAAATCTGTCATGTTCTGACTAAAACAGATGGAACAAAAAGCTGGAGTTCTGTTCATGACTTTCATCAGTGGAATCCTAATGTTTATAGTTGTGACTTATCTTGCACATTGTCTTGGTTCTTGCCTTCTTGTGTCTCTTTAACATTAACCAAGTTCTTCTTTTGTTGCAAGATTGTAGTCGTCATAAAAGACCTCCCATGTGAACTCCAACTGGTTAAAACTGGAGTTGTAATTAAGTGCTCGGGTCGTGTGTACTGCTAGTTGTGCTTACTTACATATTGTTCCCTGTATTTCTTGCTGTAGACCATCAGTAGACGTACACTGTATTAAATAGGACACTGCAGGGAAACAGAGCTGCTGGAAGCTCTTCATCTGGGCCAAGTGCATGTGTTTTCTTACCTGCTGCAGTGCTCACAATGTGCACACACATAGGCACACGGGGGAAGTATATGTGATTGAATACTTTTTTCTGAGGTGAGGCAGTCTGAGATTAGTCTCATGGGACAGTTTGTTCAAAATGGTGTTCCTTCATGTTCCCTCTCATGGTGCAGCTCAGTCAGAGCAGTAATCATCACACTGTCATCATTTTACATGCCAATAACTTATGGCGTGGTTCCAGTGAAAAGCTTTAGATACAGCATGTGAGTAAATGAGAAGTAAATGAGTCACAACTTAACTATGCTTGGAGCCTGAGGGACTGCTTGCTAATAGGCAGAAGGATTCTCTATAATAATCCATGAGATTGATGAGAAAAAGATTAGAGAAGCCAGCTTGTGACCAGAAACTCATCTGCATGATCTCAGGAACAGCAGGGAAAATCTGGTGGAGGAAGGACAACTGCCCACAAGCTGAAGCTACACTATTCACTGTATTTGGGCTCTTTATTCTCCATTGGCCGCTGAATTCACCAGCTAGTCTCTAATTTTGCCTGTCTGCCTGCAGGTAGGCTTATCAGAGCTTGTTTGCTGAAAGCGACCTGCTGCAGCTGAGCACAGAGCTCTGTGAGCAGTGAGGCAGCCAAAAGGGTAAAGTTGAGGGCCAAGACAGTTAGTTGGGAGTCACTACAAGCTACAGGAACCTGCAGAGCCAGGTAGTAAATATGTGTTTTTAATTTAAAGTGACCCCTTTCACATTCAAGTAACCATGCGAGTCATTGTTGATAAAAAGAATATTGCCCATAGTTGCCTTACAAAATAAGTTCAGAAGCAGTGTTGTTGTCCAGCTTGCCACTGGTGCCCAGCAGTGCTGTTGCCTGAGCGTAGGTCTGACACTAATAGTGACTCCACCTCACTCTGACACAGAGTGAAAGCCACACACAGTGTTGGAGCCCCTGCTCCCCACAGTGGGACTGTAGCCCTCCACAATATTTAACACTGGCTTCTGTTCTAGAGAGCCTAATGGTGCACAGGACAGAGGGAGGGAACAAGTGTGTGTGCAGGCTCCTCCTACAGTACCTCATGAACTTGAAATTCCTGGTGCACACACACTCCCTCTGTCAGTCTGGTTAACACATTGGTCAGCCAGTTAGTGATCAAGTCAGACAGCTAGAGAGAGGGGTGTGTCTCTGAGCGTGTGAGAGAGAGGTGCGCGAGTGTAGGATGTGTGTGTGTGAGTGAGGATGAAGCGAGGCTGGCGTTGCTGTGGATGGATCCTTGCTCGCTGCTGCTGCTGCTGCTACAACGGCACAGGTGGGAGGCACGCACACAGTCTGTATGGAGAGTGAGTGTGGTGCACTGTGTGAAAGCAGGTGTCTATAACTGTGTGTTTGTCTTTGCTGGCGTGTGTGTGTTTGTGTTGCATGCTTTAAGCTAGGAGGTTTCTAGTGTGTGCTGAGTAATGAAGCAGAGAACTGGTTTGTAATGGCTGGAGGCATTCTCCACACAACTCTGCTGAGAGAGAGTGTGTGTGTGTGTGTGTGTCAATGATTAAATGATAGAGGGGTAGACAGACCAAGAAACAGAGAAATTCAGATTGTAATGTTTCTCTTATTTGTTATGACACCAATGGAAATTAATTTGACTAAATGAATCATGAAACAGGAAGTTATGTGTCATAGATAAGGGAACGAGAGAGAGAGAGACACACACACAGGAGGACAGTTTATTTCTTTGTGTCTGTGAAGAATTGAACAATCTGTTTTCCTGCAGTTCACTCAGCTACTGCACAGGGCATGTGTATATTTTTGGGTGTGTAGTACGGTGTGACAGCATCTTTGGTTACTGTCAAAGGACTTATGCCAACTTGACTGGAGTCATTATAGTAATCATCCTCTATGTTTCCCAATCACCGTCTGTCCCCACAGACAGACAGCCGCTGTGGTTTCTGCTGAGCGTTGTGCAGAGCCGTGTGCTGGTTCATGACCGTTTGTCTGTCTGAACTGGTTTGTCACCAGGTTACATTCAGACACATGCTGACATGACTATAGGCTGCAAAAGTGAAAAACACTGTACTATCAAGCACAGTTCTTCAAGCAAACAGAACCGAGTCAAACCAGGTCCACACACATTAGTGGCAGGTCAGGTCCAAAGTAGTCTAAGGCAAGTTTGTTGTTGTTATGCTTCCCAGATGAGCAGCCTCTTGCAGACAGGTGGATGACTTCTTCTCCAGACAGGCAACAGAAGTGGACAGGAAAGTATTTTGGGTTGGCCATTAGCTGAAAACCACCTTAAGGCTGAGAGCTCTCATTCTCCATGCACTGCAGCATTAAGAGCACATGTATATGTGCAAGTTAGCACTCAGCCAAAGGTTAACTCAGCTCTGTATGTGGATAGACGAGGGACTTTGGCCCCAGAGTCACAGAGCTTCATGATAGAATGACTGTGCAGACTGGCAAGCAGCTGCACTGGTTACACCGGTTACAGTGATGTATGTGAACAATTTTGACTGGTTTCTATGCACCTGTTTGAACTTGTTACCAGAATCGAGGATGATCTTGTTCCAAGTAGACGTCTCTGAACCTAGGCAAGGACACACCCTGAAGACATTGAGGTCACTTGTGGAGGGGGGCTATATTTTCATATTCTCAAACTGCACAGCGGCTGCAAAGTAACACAAATATGCACGTATATTACTTGCACTGAACATTTGTGTAGGCTTGACCACAGTAATACATTATACCAGCAGCACAGTCCCTCAGTAACACAGATAAGTTTAACGTATATAGAACACATTTTATTAACATTATATCATTCTTGTAGCCTGGCTGCTCAGCTGGTTTGACTGGTTTCCATGATGTGTCTGTTACATCACACATCAGTGTATATACAGTATACCGATCAGCCATAACATTATGACCACTGAGAGGTGACGTGAATAACACTGACTATCTGTTACAGTGGCTCCTGTCAGTGTGTGGGGTACATTAGGCAGCAAGTGAACATTCAGTCCTCAAAGTTGATGAAGCAGGAAAAATGGGCAGTGTAAGGATGTGAGTGACTCTGACAAGGACCAGACTGTGATGGTGAGATGACTGGGTCAGAGCATCTCCCACACTGCAGGTCTTGGTGGGTGTTGTTGGTCTGTAGTGGTTAGTACCTACCAACAGTGTCTAAGGAAGGACAAATGGTGAACTGGAGACAGGGTCATGGACGCCCACAGCTCACTGATGATGAGGTTGATCTACTGTAGATTAAAGCTTTAACTTCCATTTGTACTTTTAAAAAGATTAAAGTTTATTTGAATCTTTGTTCAAATGGTTGAAAATGAGAAACACTGTCCATTGGTCTCTATGAAGAGAAGGAGTCAGGGTAGTGGTGATATCACACCTAGAGTGGGGAGGCTGTTGAATCTGTCTAAATAATTCTCTCTTAACTCGTCCTCACAGCCACAGTTTTCACTCCTTTTACATCAGTTTCTCACTGAATGGTCGACACATCCATGCTCTTCCAGACATTAAAACTATGGAAGCAAACAGATTCACAGCAGATGCAGATTGAAACGAGTGCCAACCAACTGCCACACTGACTCCTGTGTGCACAGTATTAGGCAGCTGGTTATAATGGCTGATCGGTGTATATATGAACTGTACAAACTTTATTTCTTGGTCCAGGAGAGGCAGTGCTGCATTCAGTGTCTTTGACATGAGGCAATGGAAGCACTCTGTTGTTGTGGTTGATGATACTGCATGTTCTTCCACAACCACACACACAGAAACTGTGTAATTGACTGCTGGTTGTAAAGTGACCCCACATTCTGTTCATTACTGTATTTTAAATGGACCGTAGTTTATATTTTTTCTCACAGTGTGTTGCACTGGCCAAAGCGCTTTACAGGAGATCATACACCATTCACCCATTCACACACACAACATTCACACACCGATGACGTTAGGCTGCCATGCAACAGTGCTAGTGCAGAATGTGATGTGGAAGTAAGATTACGTTCTTACTTTGTGTGTTGCTGATTTACCAACAGAGCACTGTGTGGATGCTTGGTGAAGAGCCACAGCCTGCAGAAACACATTCCACCACCTGCTATAGCACAGAGTCCAGTTGCACTATGGCAAGGAGATAATGTGGCATCTAAACAGGATGTGTGTGGTTAGAAGAAGGGATAGGATCTGCATCGCAAGCTCTGTTCTAATGAGAATATTATGCATCTGCAGCAAAACACTGTCTAGAGATAAGGTGAACTGCAGACTCCAGGGACTGATTCAGTCTCAGTGACTTTAAAAGCTGAATTTACATGTTTGGTGGGTGACTAAAAGTTTGGAGTCACAACTAAGGAATGATTTTCCCAAATTCTATAATTCTTTGGTAATGTTTCCTGCAATGAGCCATGTAGAGAAGAAGGTGCAGACCTGCCTCTGTGCTGACATGCTGCTGGTTGTGATGATTCTGTATTAGCTTATCTGGGGTTGAGGAAAGATGGACCTACACTGCTACTGTAGTACCAGTTCTACTACTAGTGATACTGCTGTTGCAAGGAGTACTGGCCCAGTTATGTAGTTGTGAATCAATGCACAATTTAAGAGGAAACAAAGAATATAAAGTGAAACAAAACAAATATAAATGTGGAAAAAATAAAGATACTGGAATGGCTGAAACATGTTCCTGTGTGAATACATACTAAATGTGTTTTGCTACTATGTAACCTACTTGGATTATCTTATAGTCTCTGGTATAAGGACTCGACTAAAGCTTCTTTTATCTGTGCAGCATCCACTGATCAGAGACCAGAGGGACTCACTCACAAGGCTCCTGCAGAAGACTACCCACCAATTTTCCACTAATTTCATCAGTGACATTTTTGTATTGTTTTGTTTTATTATTGTTTAATTCATATATTCATTTTGTATGCAGGGTGCATACTCAGCATTTCCCTCCCATATTCCTCTTCATTGTCTATTTCTGGCTGTCCTCACTGAAAGAGGGTGTTGTTTACTGTAAATGGTGGTGAACAGCGTCGTCTCGCAGCAGGAAACAAAGCAACTATTACATGCATGAGGAAATAAACTAATATCAAATTGGTTTAAAGCAATTCCCTCTTTTCAAGTCATGAAAAAAGACAAAACAAAAGGAAACAAAGCTGTATATATTTTGGGATAACCAGTAATATACTGGTTGAAAATGGTGTGCCATGTGTAGCAGCCTGGACCAGCTGGAGGTTTGGTTCTCTGCTGGGCTTAGTGACTGGGGAAGATGCATACAAGCATACAAGTTTCTGCCAAACAAGACAAACCAGGAAGTCAGGTATTCAAAGAGGAGAGATGGGCTCTGTGTGTGTGTGTGTGTGTGTGTGTGTGTGTGCGGAATGGTGGGGGTCTGAGTTTCAATAGCTTGTGTTTCAGGACTCAGTGGAGCCATTCAAGTGTGAGGTATGTAGTGCAGTTACAGAATGAAACTCTGTGTGAGAGAGAGAGGCAAAAATCCTCTTCTGTTGCATTCAAACCCTTGTTGTAGTATCTACACACTGGACATCAGATGTGTGTGTGTGTGTGTGTGTGTGTGTTCATAATTAAAGATAGTGAGTGATGTGGACTTTAACAGTGAACAGTCTCTTTTCTGTCAGCTGCAGACAAAGGCTTCCTTGTTTGGTCTCACCTGACCCTGTGACACTGCAGTACTCTGTAGTACACACTATTCACTGTTACCCAGAGTACTGATGCTGCAGTACCCACTGCCTAACTACCACTGAGCCTAATATTTTCATTAATTCCAGCTTGGGACCTTGATTAATAAGGAAACCATAACCTGGAAGTGTAGTGGAGGTTTTGAGATGTTTTGTGAAGGAGGGTGGCAACTGACTGTAGCACTGTCAGAAAATAGTTGTGTTGCTGTGGGCATGTTGCTGCTGGGAACAGAGACGAGATGAAATACAAACCAAGAGTCTTGTTGGAAGGTTTACATTCCAAGACTCCCTTTACTTGCTGCTATGCAAGGCTTAAACTACATCAGCCCAGTAACAACATGATCAGTTTGAGCAGAAACTAGGTGGTGGTGGAGCTAAATTAAATCAGGAATGATAGCCTATTGTTTTATTTCTTGTAGAGTTGACACTGGTATCGGCAGTGCCTCGAAATATCTCTTTGGAATGACTGGCATGTTTGGATTTTTGGCACCTTTTGTTTGTATTGTTCCTTCCTTCATGCCACTCTCCATTCATTCCTCCTTATCAGGAGTGACTCTGTAGAATGTCCCTTTATGGAGACAATGTTACATCATAAGCTGATGGTCTAGTTTGGTTGATGAACAGTAAGTAAGTAGACTAAATCTGGCCACTTGTTGTGTCATGTGATGAGCAACCCCACCTGCAGAGAAAGGCTGCAAGGTGTAGTTAAAAAGCTTCAGAAACACCAAATAAAAGTGTGAACAGAGAAAGTTGTTTTTATTGTCATGCTACTGCTTCCAAGGTCAACAATGAGCCTTCAAGCTGTGGGTACAGTAGCACTCTATGGTTCTGCACCTTCACTCTTCTCTGGAGGAGGAGTGGTAATGACATCAGTCAGCTGTGTGTGTGCGCAGTCAAGTTTCTGTGGTCAGCCAGCTGTCAGGGCCACTGACTGAAGCACACAGGCAAACAGGTGACCTATGATGTGTTTCCCTCTTATGAATGCGACTAGATTTTCTCAGTAGCACTTCAGGGAGTAACCACTGAAACAGAGGCTGAGGCTGACATCACATACAGTATGTGTGTGTGGAAGGAGATGGTGGAGACGTGGTGAAGTGGTGACTGGGGTTCAGGCGAGTGGGCAGATACAACTGTTTTCTGATTACTGTAATATGAGCTGGTAGAGCTGATTGTTCAGTGTTTCAGAACCAGAATTTATTGGCCACACAAGGAATTTGACTTTGGTGGCTCTCAGTGTGTATGTACAAAGTTCCATAAGGCAATGAGTAGACAAGATAAGACAGAGAACAAAAAAGAACAGGAAAACTGTGCAAACAAGAAAAAGGAATATGCTAGAAAATGGGTTTAATATGGAAATATAAATGCACACAATTTAGATGCAGTTTTCCAAATAGATACATACAAAGCTATGTATCTATAAAAGGTATGTATCTGTAAATTGTGCATATCTTTAAATTATTTCTGACTGTACATACTGTAGATTAGATACTGTGCACTCAGCACTGCTGGTATTGCACTTCTGCTTAGATGCTAAACTGTATTTCATTGCCTTGTACTTGTACATGGGTAATGACAATAAAGTTGAATCTAATCTAATCTAAAGGTATATTCACAGGTATTGCACTGAGGGTTGTTGCACAGTCATGGGTTAAGTGTTCATTGGAGTGATGGCCCAGGGGAAGCAACCATCCTTGCGTCTGGTTGTTTTGGCGTACAGTGACCCGTAGCGCCATGTTACACTAAGAGGTGCAATAAGAGAAGATACAGTACCTGCAGTAGTACTAGACCCCACTGCCTCTTTCTGCTGTGTCATATTTTTGTTCTGGTGTGTATGATGAGTTTGTGTCTGGCACTTCAGTGGCACTGGGTGACCTTGGCTGCTGGTTTTATCTCTACCGCATACAGACACAGTCCGATAGGACACTGCCACTAATACAGGCTCATTAACCCATAGTTGTGCACAATATGGAGGAGTCACTGAAAAAGATCTTATCTGTACAAAATTGAAGCAGGCCAAAATGAAAAGCAGTCGTCTATTAAATTACCAATTTTTCTGTCAATAAATGAGAATGCTATACAGTTAATATAAAACTGATTTTAAAAAAGTGTTTAATTGCTCATTCTTGTTGGAATTGCTGTTTTGTTTTGTTGTATCAACAGCTCAGCAACAGACATTAACAGTGTGACAGCCAAATAAAAGTCAGATCAACATAGGAAAACAGGGCACGAGTAGAGTATGGAGAGAAATAAGGGTAAACATGGACATGAACAGCTTACTCCTCAAATTGTAGTATGATCATGTTGACGCTTAACCTTCCATTTTCTGTCTGCCACAGCACATAGCTCCCGGTGAGTGCAGCTGATCACCACACTCCTGACACATGACTGCAGCTTCTCTCTGCCATACACATGTACAGTCAGTTGTGTTTAGGTCTTTCGGGTTTTGCAGCAGCAACATTACTTTCATTCTCTCTAAACTCTCCACACTGAAAACAGGCCAGACTGGTCTAAATGGGTCAGAACACTGCACTTCTAAATGCTAGATGTTATGTAATCTGAGTGTCAGTCACTATTTCACATCTGTTGGATTAACATTTTGTTTCTTTGCTTCCTTGTTATTTTAAACATAATCAAATGCTTCCTCTATGCTTAAATGACTGAATTAAATATACATGTTGAGTTGTTTTGCAGTTGTATATATTTTCATGTTATTTATGTTTAGCTATTAAAAGCCTAAGTGAACTGCTAGAATCAACTATGCTAAAGCAAGAAAAGTAGGAACTTATGTAGAGCATGGCTACATGTGTCAGTGAACAGCATTATTATTAAAGTGGACAGCAGCTGCTCAGCAGATCTCACAGTGCTACTGTTTCTTTGGCAGGATCACAACATGACACGGTGACTGAATGAGGAAACAAGACTGCAGCTCACGGGTCACTAGTCAGAGCAGAACGTTTAGATATTTAAGTTTACTTTTAGAATAGTTGAAATGCTAATGTCACATATCTCTGCTTACATACTGACCAATCAGACTAGTGTTATGTTTAAATTGCATGGATTTTTTTTTTTTTTTTACATTTCAGGTTTATGACCCCTACTGTAGATATTTCTATTTAAAGAGCAACTAGTTGAAACTCAAATACAAGAGCCAGCCATTTCTTAACTTCAGTTAAGCATGTCCATGATTCCTCACTGTTGAAACGCATATATTTTTGAATATTACTACTACTACTGTACTCTCATATCATTAAAACTAATGATGAGTGATTACTGGAATTGGAGATAGGTCATTAAGCAGTTGTTCTAACCAGTGATGGTGAGCTTGGGATGTCAAGGCTTAACTCTCTCACACACACACACACACACACTCACAGATCAAGCAGATAAAAAGGCTTTGGTGCTTGTCTGATTCACTGAAACAAGGTGGAAACAAGACAATCTAATGTTCCTGATAGGCAGCATGACTGTAAACATCAAACACCAACTATACAAAGACAAGCTTCTGTTTGAGTGATGGGAAAGCAGACAAGTGGAGCAGGATGACAAAGTTTGAAGGTTTAGCAATGTACTAAATAGTCACTTTTATGTCAGAAAACTATCCAGTTGCCAGCTCTGATGGGAAGACTGAGTCAGTCGCGAACCTTCAGCCACAGCCGTCCCTCAGCTCGCTGCAGTCCAGCTCTCCTGGTCCCAAACGCTCTGGAAACACTCTGAGAAAATGGCTGACCAGTCCAGTCCGCCGCCTCAGCCACGGCAGCTCCATCAAGAAACTCCCTAATAACAAACAGAAGAAGACTGGTAAGAAGAGCAGAGATAAATGGGTCAACAACAAACAGAACCACAGGGCGTTGGGCCTGACATACTACTGACAAGTTAGAGCTGCACTGAGACCACAAGTTGAGCTCCATCAACATACTGTAAATGTGGAGAAATGGCAACATATTAAGGCATTGCAGAGCCAAAAGATTCGGCCACATTTCAGAGCATACCTGAAATTCTTGAGATTTCTTTCCTTCCATGCAGTGATTATGTTCAGTTCAGTTTAGAACTCTGACAGTACTGTTGGCAGTAGGGATGCTTTAACAAAACCTGATTAGTGGTTTAGAATAGCATTGTTTCATGTCATCAGACTGTCAATAAATAATGTGGCATGTAGTTGTTATAGGTCTCATAGAAACAACCACATGAATTTGTTTTTCTTTGCATTAAAAGTTGCTAATTGGCTGATTCTTGCTTTCAAGCATACTGCAAGTTCCTGCTCACAACTGCATCACATGTAAACAACACTTTGCCAAAATATATAAATATCATTGTTTCAGGTGTCTGCAGTTTGTGGCTAATGAGCTAAAATGTTGAAAAATTACCTGTGAAAATTTTATACTGTCATTCTAAAAATATAAGGACATTTATGCAGCTTAACTCTAGACAGTTCAACACACCTTTATATGCACCAGTGCCCAAATTCAACAGTTTCTTATGATATACTTGAGTGAAGATCTTGTTGACTGACTGACTGACTGACTGATTGATTGACAGGACCAGGAAGTGGCAGAGAAGAAGGCAGAAAGGGTATTGACCTGGGACAGCCTGATCTTGCCCTGCAGGATGACAACATTGACGAGGTAGGCAGAGAGATTCAAGGATAGTTCTGCTGCTGTGGTCTGATGGTTTTTTGATCAGTGGTGCAGTAACTATACTGACATTTAATGGCTAAGTAAGTGCTCTGTCAAGTCACACATCCAGGGTTTTTGCCTAATTTTTGACAGCTTCTTACAGGGAAATCTTTACCGTCTTTACCGTCTTACCCAGAGTCAGAATACTGGCGATGCTTTTTACCATCTTAGCAGGACAACTGGGAACTGCAACTACATCTTCTGACTCTAAAGCTGTCTGTCTGGTCAGTTGTTACCAGACATAAAATACATGCAAACACTGAGCCTGTGATCTTGCTACAAAATATGTATGACCAAACCAAAATGTGTGGCCTGTCTGTTCCTGCATACCTCACTGAAGGGTAGTGAAGAGTCTGCAGCCTAAAGGTGAACTGTCTGCTCCTCCTGGCCAGAGGGAGTTGCATGGCATGGAGATGTAAGGACAGGCATTCACACTATCTCCATTTCTGCAATGCACGAGCATCCGAAGTCCCTCCTTCTGTGTTAGTTTCTTTGACTTTGACACACAAAAACACCCACACATGCAAACTTGTGATCAAACCTCTGAGTTATTCACTGATTACTGCCAGTTTTAAACCTTATTCTAGAAACACACTGAGCCTGACCAGAGCCACAAGGCGTTCTTCTGTGATTCATCTGCTCTTCTCCAAACTATGTAAAACAAAGCATGACTCAGTAGCTTCATGCTCCGTTGCTCATTTCACATTGATGTGGAAATCGAGGGAAGAGTTTCAAGGAAATGCTTCTTGAAAAGTAGAAGCAAAGGGTGCCGGCAGCCAGAGAGGTCTATGTGAAGGGTTCACTGTGATGACACCAGACTTGAGGAGAAACCTGTTACCAAAAGTCTTACCAGACCACAATGACAGCATTTTGTTTATTTTCAATTGACTCTGGGTTCTGTCTCTTCTGCACATAGAGAGTCCTCAGTAAGGATGGTAACCTCCTCTCTAAGACGCCCTCTGGGATGCAGAGCGGTGGGGAGGAGGAGCAGGACGAGGAGGCTCACACCCCTCTGCCACCCCCCATGGAGATCATCAAGGACCCATCCGCTCAGGATGACAAGGTGATGGGACATAGCAGGGCGGGGTCACTCTGGCTGACTCTCAGTGGAAGCAGTTTAGCCAAACCTGTAGACTGATGATGCTTTGAAAACTGTTTAGAGTTCATATATTTCATCAGACCACTTCAACTCTTCCTGTTTTCATTAACACCTGTCAAACCCCCCCCCATTGTGTGGTTCCACTAATGCACTTTAATGTTACCATATTGTTTTACTTAGTTTATTGTATTACGGTAAGTATTTATTTGTACTTTATATAATGTATTATATTAGTGCTAATTGAATGTGTTTATGCACTTAATTGAGCTGTGGTCCGAGCTTTGGAGCTGACTGATGATGAATATTGAGTTTCAACCTGTAGCTCAGCATACCTCTGCTATCTAACAGCTTTCACTGCTGTGTGCTCCTTCTGTTTTCTTGATATAACTCAGTTTTATTCAACTTCCTGCCTTCTCTCTTTTACCTCAATCCGTCTAACCTGCTTTGGCTTCCTATCCTCCTCTGCTCTCAGTCTTCATCCTTGCTAACGTCTGTGCAGTCGTCTTCTGAGGTGCCCAGCGCTGCAGAGCTGGTTAGCGCCATAGAAAAACTGGTTAAAACCAAAATGGTGAGTGTGTGTGTGATGGTGTACCTGTTTGGGATGGATGCATGGGACGCATAACAGACAGACATTTTTATTACGGGTATAAATCAGTGATGCTCACAGCCTGTTGACCTGCTGTCTGTGTGACGGTTACACATCATGTATCATTATGTGCTCACTTCACCAGATTATCACAGCAAGTGTGGATATATAGTGATGTACTGTGTTTGTGTCTGTTTGTGTGATTTTTCTAAAGTGTCCTGTGTTTCCTCTTTTGTATAATGTCTACTTTTCCACATATGCTGCTAATATTCATAAACACAGCTTTATCACCCCCAAAATCTCTACCACTGCATTTGGGCAGTTGATCCTATTCTTGGAATGCATGCCATGGATTGGAAGTATCTTTGAACTGTCATCATCAGGCCTCTCCACTGATGTTCTGGGCTTTGGTTTTACTTAATCCACCTCTAAACACTGACACTCTTCACTCTTCAGACTCTGGAACCAGGAGCATATCCCGGTTTCTCCTCACTCTCTCTGCAAGAACAAACCACTCCTGTCCAGCCACGAAACCCTGAACTGGAGCAGAGGGCCAAAGCTATGCGAGGACGAATGTGAGTCCTGTAGTACATCATCACTACTGTTTGTGCTGCTACTGCAACTGCTGCTAAAAAACAAAGCCAGTGTTAGTGTCTTGCTGCTGCAGGAGCTGGCAGTGGCAGTGCTTCCTCAGTGGACATCACAGTGATCTGTTTGTTCTGCTCAGGTTTGTTCTGAACGAGCTGATTCAGACAGAGAAGGACTACGTCAAAGACCTGGGCACTGTGGTGGAGGTGAGACACTCGACTTGATGCTTCAGCATTATGCATGCTGTGATCCCACTGAACTTTCTTTCTTTGTGGTCATTTTCTGACTCACCCTTTTTAATTAAGGCCTTATTGTCTACAAGTCTCTCAGTGGTCTGGACCCAAAATATATCAGAGATATGTTTGCTGAGTACAGGCCTGGTAGGTGTCTCAGGCCTACAGGGACTGGCCAGCTAGTGGTGTCCAGAGTTCGAACTAAACGAGGTGCTGCACACACCTGGAACCAGCTTCCATTAGAACTCAGACACAACTTCTAAATAATGTTTCTTAATTCCACCCTATATTGCACTTTATCTACTTCTGTTTTCTTTTATTTCTCATCTATTACCCAACTAATGTCATTGTGTTTAGTTGACTGTATAGACACTGAATTTTGAAATCTTCTGTAAGAAGCTAGTTATCTAGCTATGTTAGAGAGTCAGAATATTAGGAACACCTCTGAATATAATGTAGTCCAGTACAACACCACCTTTAACTATGACCTCAATAATAGACATATAACTGAATGTAGACATTTAGGACAGTTTCACCAAAAACTGAAACATTTTGAGTTTTAGGTGCAAGTGTTGCATTGAAGTGCATTCAGTTCTACAGGTGTACCTAATAAAGTGGTCAGTGAGTGTATAATGAGAGCAGTGAGAATCTGCAGTCTGCCATAGCTGTGCTAATAGTACTAGGTATCTACTCATGCATATTACTTGTACTGTTGTGTAATTGTTGCTCGTCAGTCATTTTTATCTGTGTATTTTAGTGTTTTCTCTGTATCCATTTTAATTATTTTATCCATCCATGGGCTTTTGTTAAGCACTTTCAATTGCCTTTGTGAATGAAAATGTACTATAAACCTAACTTGCTTTGCCTCATTAGTAGGTTTGTGGTAAGCACTGAAGGAGAGGTGAGCAGAGCCTCGTTAACCTGCTGACATCTGTGACTCTGCAGGGCTTCATGCAGAGAATCGAGGAGAAGGGTGTCCCTGATGACATGAAAGGAAAAGAAAAAATTGTCTTTGGGAACATCCACCAGATCTACGACTGGCACAGAGAGTAAGTGTCCAAACAATGGAACTGGACACAGAGAGGAGTCAGGTGGAGAATGTTTGTATGTGTGAACAGTAACATCACTCTCCCATCTGTCAGTTTCTTCGTAGGAGAGTTGGAGAAATGTCTGGAAGACCACGAACACCTTCCTGAGCTCTTTATCAAGCATGTGAGTGGGACACTGTGTGAATATAATGATGATGTTTCGTACAACTGAAGTATATCTGACATCGGAAATGTGATCTGCTGTGTGTGTTGCAGGAGAGAAGACTACACATGTATGTGATATATTGTCAGAATAAGCCTAGGTCGGAGTTCATCGTAGCAGAATATGACACATATTTTGAGGTAAGTGATGTCTTGACTTGACTTTTTGTGTGTGGCCATCATTAACTCAAGGTTTGAGTCAGCTTTCTCTCCTGTTACCTGCCCAAATGTCAGTGAAACAAGTGGATTGTTGGTGTTTGTCCTCCAGGGAATCCAGCAGGACATCCAGTCCAGGTTGGCCATCAGTGACTTCCTCATCAAACCGATCCAGAGAATCACCAAGTACCAGCTGCTGCTGAAGGTATAACAATTCTCTAAATGAATTACTAAAGACACTGACAGGCAAAGGATACATAAGTTTAAAAATACTACACTGGGGATGCTAATAACTATTTGGAATGTAATTGAATGCAAAGTGGGATAGGCTTAGGCTTACATGTTGGTTATTGGTATTGTAGGCTCTTCAAGTGACGTTAGGTTATTAGGCATTGAGCGAAGCGGACAGTGTGCGTCTTTGTCAGTTGACCCTTACTCTGACTGATCTGTGTGACATTTGGGGTTAAGTAATGTATAGAAACTGTAGTGAACTAACTTGACAGGGACTTAAATGTCAAAGTTGTGGTCATGTTTTTCCACAGGACTTCCTGAAGTACAGCTCCAAGGCAGGAATGGACTGCGAGAAAATTGAGGTAGAAGCCTATTTTATTTTAAAGTGCTGAAAAAGCCCAGTTCACACAAAACGTACATGTGTAGCGTGTTCCTCTGCGGGGGGCACATCTGAACTGAGCACACACCCAAGGATTTAACGTTCTCTGTCCGGCTCTTACAGAAAGCAGTAGATTTGATGTCACAGGTCCCTAAACTGTGTAATGACATGATGAATCTGGGTCGACTGCAGGGATATGAGGTATGTTCACCTCCTGTTCTCCTGATTTAATAGCACGCTGTAGTACTTCACAGCGAGGGCATTTATGTATGTCTGAGTCTGAGGTTTGCTGTACACCCTGCAGCTGTTTTAAAACTGACCAGTGGGCACTAAATTCATTTTAGGGGGAATCATTCAAGCTAGCCCCTGGGTTTAGGTCTTGAATTATACCATGGCTGACCTGAATGGGGCATTGACCAGTGTGGTTTGTCTGCAGGGTAAACTGACCAGTCAGGGAAAATTGCTGCAGCAGGAAACCTTCTTTGTGACGGAGCAGGACGCTGGCGTCCTGTCGCGCTCCAAGGAGCGAAGGGTCTTCCTGTTTGAGCAGATCGTCATCTTCAGTGAGCTGCTCAGGAAAGGATCGTCCATACCTGGGTACCAGTTCAAGAAGAGCATCAAGGTAAGAGAGGACAAGAGGTGCACCTTTTCAGTCGTGTCATTGATTCAGATTAACTCCTGTACAAGACGAGAAAAGGCTTGTCCTGACTCATCCTTGTGGACTTGAGTCTTAAAGCCCACTGTGTGTGTGCAGGCACCTAATTTTCTCTTTTGTTTTAGACCTCTAAGATTTTTTACTAACACATTTTAAGAAAAGTTCATGACTGGCATAATGTTTGGCTTATACTTTTTATACTACTACTTATACTGTTGGAGATTTTAGCATTACCTGAATTTTACAGTACAGAAAACAAAGACATCTATAAACTGTGATCACACTAAAGCTACTTGTGTCCCCACAGGTGTCCTTCCTGGGGCTGGAGGACAGTATGGATAACGACCCCTGTAAGTTCGTCTTGTTGTGTCGTGGCTCGTCGGAGCGTTTCACCCTGCAGGCTGCCAATGTCGACATCAAGCAGGTCTGGGTCCGACATATTCAGGAACTTCTGGATGCTCAGAGCAACTTCCTGTCTGGTGAGAAAACGCAGTTAGAATATTTTCTTCTGCTACATGACCTTATGCACATCTTTTAATTTACACACATTCAACTGAGTTGTTTTGTATGTTTTAGATATTAAACTTCAGACACCTAAGAAGTGGCTGCTAAAACATGTTATTTTTAACTACGAGTTTAAGCACAAAGGAAACATGGGCTCAATAAAAACAGGTGGTTTTCTGTTTGCTTTTTGTTGCTTGCTTATTTTTGTTAGTCATTTCTTGTATCAGTAGCTGACTTTTAAGTTTTCCGATTGCTCTAGAATGCATCAAGCATGTTTCCCTTAATTGAATTGCATATGAACATAATGCAACTTTGAATAAACAAACCATCAGTATTCACAGTAACCTTTTTTTAAGCAAGTTTTCAGGTCCTGCAAGTACATTGTCATACAATAAAGAAAAAGAACCGTAATGGCTGCCCAAAAGGCAAGTGAATACATTTATATCAACACCAACAGGAAGCTGATCAGCAGTACTACATAGTTTATATAATGCACAAACCTTATTTTATTGCACTTTAACTACAGCACAGCAAACCACATCCAGAACTCCTGTTCGTTTCCAGAGAAGGAAGAACATCTGAATGCCACCACAAAGGAGGACTCAGTTTTCCATCTGTGTGTGATTGCAGCTCTCCAGTCCCCCATTGAGTACCAGAAGGAAAAGAGTGGAGGAGGCGGCAGCAGCAGTTTGTCACTGACTAGAAAACGCTCGACCTCGGGGACTCGACCTACGCTGTCCTCTCACAGCCGGCCATCCTCAGCAGTCGGCCTTGGCGACAAGGAGGCAGAGAGAGGGAGGAGCCAGATGAAAGTGTCTACCTCCAGCACTGGTTCTACATGTTTTGACCCCAGGGTGCGTTTCTGCAAGCATAATGGCTTATTGTCTCACACTACTATTCAGCTGTACTTTGTGTTTTTCGTTGGTTCAGGGTTGTTAGTGATTTTGTAGTTTCATACGTCTTCACAGTGTTTTATAATTTCACAGCCTGGTCCTGAGACATCCAGCTTCTCTTCACATTACATTGTCTTAGCCATAAACCACAGACTATAGACTGTAGCACGGAGTCAGTGAAGTAGGGCATGACGCACGCTTTTCTTTTTGTCCTTTCAGGGAGTCTGTTACCTGTCCTTAACAGCCAAGGTTAAAATCTGGGCTACTGCAGGTGTATGTGTTAGGTTTATATATACAGTATATATAAATATACACCAAGTTGTGCTCTTTCTGGCCTACTTTGACTGAACAACACTAAAAACTGCCCATTCTTTAACTCCTTGTGGTTCCTAACCCTGCAGATAGTTTGGTTTAATTCTGAGGTAGAAAATGGATCTCCATTAAAACTATTTCTCACTTAGATATCTGGATTATTCATAACAACTGGGACACAGTTTCTGGAAAAGGACGTTGCTTAAGTGTTTTTGAAATGTAATGTATAAATGACAAATTTCCAATTCTATTTCCTCTAATTTTCTTGGTCCTGGCTAATGACCTGCTATTGGAAATGAACAATGCTTTTATTTTGTAGCAGTGGAAAAAACATAGCCAGGTGATCAGACTGAGTTTGTTTTGTTTTTGTGAAATGTTCCTGTTTTCTGTTTTGGAAGAATGCAGCAGTGACATGTCAGTCATGTCATCTTTAGTCAACACAGAAGCCGTGGTAGCAGTCGCTAGGAGCAGTAACTTAACAGCCTCTGATATTCACCAGTAGCTAAACTTCTCAGCTTGCCAAAGAGATGTACAGGTGAATTCCAGGGCCCCATTGACTTCACTGTTGGTTACAGGTACAACAGCTGAACAGTTTGCTGATGTTCTGCACTGTCTCTGCTCCTCCTCAGGCTGGGGTCAGCTGTAACAGCATCACAGTGTGCCACTCACATAGACACTCCTTAACCTCTTCCTCTTTTCCTCCATCCTTTTCTTCTTTTCTTTGGTCCTTTTTGCTCTTTGTGTCTGCTCCCCTGCTCTCTTCCCGCCATCCTCTCCTCTCCTCCTCAGGGCAGTGACGGGGGCTGTAATGGTGTCCCGTCCACCATGCTGGTCACTCAGGACTACTCGGCACTCAAAGAGAATGAGATCTGCATCAGTCAGGGGGAGACTGTCCAAATTCTGGCCACCAACCAGCAGAACATGTACCTTGTTTACCGGCCTGCAAACAGCCAGTCACCAGCTGCTGAGGGTTGGGTGCCGGGACATGTCTTGGGCCCGCCCAGCAAGTCCATAAAAGACTCATCCTCCACTTCCTCCTTCTCAGCGGTGGTGGCAACTGATGCCAAAAACATCAAGTAAGTCCCCGCCCACCCAGCACTTGTTTCCCTGCAGGCAGATGCACCTGTGGTTGGGCTCGACACCACGCACTCGGATTGGATCAGATTGAAGTGACAAAGCCCTGTCTGCCCTTTTTTGTTAAGTTGTTTTTTGTTTTGTTTTTTGACTCAGCCCCACAACCCCCGATATTCCTGCTCACCACCTCTATCCTCACCTCCTAACTCCTTGTTCCCCTCATATCCTCTCCCTCTGCCTCCCTTTAAAACAACCTCTGGATCTCTGAGGATGTTTTTTTTTTTTTGGTGCCTTAACTCTGGACTTGTTGCTCCTCGGAGGTAAAGGGTACAGAACCGGTCTCGTACTGCCCATGAAGCCGCTGCAGCTTTCTGAGCCATTGTCACTTTACAGTAAAGCTCTGTGGCATCTACATGAAAATGGATTTGAGGCTTGTAAATGAACTAAAACACACACTGATAACTTTCCCTGTAAGTACTGAGGAGTTATCCTGCAGAAATAGAATGGAGAGAAAATCTTGTAACTTGTAGCTGACTTTGGAGCTGGTGGAGCTAAAACCGGACTCTTATTTCAGTTCCTAACACCCTGTTTTTCTTTTTTGTAAATCTTTTTTTTGGGAAAAAACACTCACCTGGGTCAATCAGGTGGACTCAGCTCTGTTCTCCTCAGTGGAGAAGATTTATTTTGTTGTCTGTGGCAATCTATACAGAAATTTGTTTATTCCTCTTGTTGTTTTTCTGACCTGTTAATTATTAATTATTACTTTATTTTATGGGCAACGTTTATTTCTTCCATGTTGATTTTGTTATGTTGGCATGTCACTGTACAAAGTTAATTTTGGTTTTTCAACAGAGGCTCTAGAACATTCCTGTTTTTTTTTTTTTTTAAATCCCTTTTGCACTATTTAAGGTGAGAGAAAAAATATGAGTGAAGTCAGATTGTGCAATATGTTTCATCTAGTGGCAGTGGTCATCATTGTACTGTTGGTAGTTGAATAAGAATGATTTTAAATGCATTTAAATATGTAAAATAAATTTTTTGGACTTGAGCATGAGTTAGCAAAGTGACGTGAAGGTGACGTTGTTTTGTTGTGTGTTAGGCTGAAGAAAAGTGAGTTTGTAGTTTTTAATATTTGTAAATAAACTCCAACAGTAAATGTGAAACTGAGCAGTCAGCCTGCTTGTGTTTGCTCTCTTATGCCATTACATAGAGATTTAGGAGTGAAAAAACTAAGGGAGGTGAGAAAAAAATCAACAGTTATGAAGGTTGTGTTTTTAAGAGTGTGTTATCTCTATACAGGAGACTCTTAAGGAAATTAGACAGAAAGTGAATATACAAAGGAGGGTTTATGACCATAAAGATGACGTGAAACAGCACTGAGACTGCCTCAAACACTAGAGCAACATGTATAAAATCATTGTTTCCACCTTGTGGTTAATTTCAGATTTTTGTGTTCGTTGTATTGACATTTCTTTTGACATTTTTGTTTCAGTTTTTACTAACCTCGACGGTTTGGCACTCCACAGAAGGTACAAACTTAAAACATATATTAAATTGATGCTTTAAAATGGTGAGAGATGCAGTAAAAGCTGATGTTTGGTTTACATTTGAGATTTTTAAAAATTGTTTGAAATTGAGCAGCGACACTGAACAGGAATTAGCTATTAGCTGATGAGAAAGGCAAGTGTGCGGTAAGTTGTCTATGGTTGTGTCAGAGGAGGGTTCAGTGTGTTACTGTTTCTCCCACTCTCTCTCCAGCCTCACTTCTTCTCTGTCTCAATAAAATCAGACCAGTCTCGTTCTGTTCTTCCTCTCATGTGTCTGATGGACCAGAAGAGTCTGGCTGCAGTTTCAGGCAACAACAACACTGTCAGAACCCACAGCTACAAAGCATGGACACACACATTTGGATTGCACATGGGTATCCATAGGCATTATAGAACAAACTGAGGAAACTGTTGTGATATACGTAGATATACATACACTTTTATCTGTGGCTCCACTTCAACACTAACATGAGATTCAAACTTTCGCTAGTAGTAGCTAGTTAGCTAGTTAGCTTATATATCATGTTGTAGCACTTTGCATGAGTTGTTGTAGTAGTACTGAACAGCTAAGAGTACATGAGAAGTAGTATTTTCCAACATTCCTGCATATCCCTGACAATCTAGTGTGCTACTGTAGCATACAGTGAAGATGTTTATACAGCGCCCCCTTTCATTGACACTTTACTAAGCCAACAGCGCCCCCTTTCATTGACACTTTACCAAGCCTGAGCTGATGACAGGTGGCTGCAGTCTTTCCAGCATTTCACTTCCAGGATGTTTACTGTAGCTGCACCAGCATTTTCTTACACTGAAAGCGTAAAATATCTGCTGTGGCAAAGGTCTGCGTTGCTTGTAAAAATGCAATGAGTAAAGAGTAGAAAATGAATAGAATGTAAATGAATGCATACTGAATATTCATTTCATGTAGGTTTGCTGGACAATGACGCCCCGTGTTCATAGCTACAGAAATGATTGATCACACTACAGCAGCAACAAAATTGACTGGGTCCTTAGGAAGCTATGACCTGACAGCCATGTTGCCTCTACAGCCAGACTGAGCTGGACACCACTGGGCTTCTCTGATTGGCTGGTTGATGTTTGTTGTTCCTGTACTGTACAGGAAGTCTCTGTCATGGAACACGCTGCGTGCCCGGAAGCGCGCTGAAGCCAAGGACGTCACCTCACTTGGGGTCAGAGGTCAGGAGAATGGCTTTCTCCGTAAGCCCAAAGAAACCACCCCCCCTGCCCCGCTCACCTCCTCAGCCCCTGGGGCGAAGGGCAAAGTGAGTAAAGCGGGCCGATGGCGCACGCTGGTCATGTCGTGTGTGTGCCAAAACCCCTTACCTGCCCAACCTGGTTTTTATTTATTTTTTTGTTGTCGTTTATTAACCCATACGTGGGTGCATGTGTGTGTGCAAACACACTGGAGTTTGTCTGTTTGTCTCCAGCAGTGGTTCTCACCATGTGTCTCACACAAATTTAGATGTCATTGACAGTGTTGTGCTTAACAGGCCACAATCAGATAGAGAAACATTTTATAACATCGCTACCTAGAGCGGCCATGAGTAAATGCCTAAGACCTTTATAAATCAAATTTAAGACTTCTAAGACCTTTCTTGACAAAATCGAGTTTGGGGCTAATGCCTATTGGATGCAAAGTGGCAAATCTGTTTACAGTAAGTGTCTTCTTATATCTGAACCCTATAAACGGTGACAGCACATGGGGAACTATCAGACCTGTAGCAGCACGATGGCTAAGTGTTGATTTGAACAAACTTAATTTTTAATTGGTTTATTAACCTTACCCAGGTCCAGGGAGCATTAAGTAAATAGATTCTATCATTGTATAAAAAATAATTTTACACCATATTCATATTCTGTGTATATTAATAATTTACCTTTGTTATTTTTGCAGAAACCTAGTTTATTTTAAGGTCAGTATTTTATAAGGTCAGACCAAAAAGTGGTAAGTAAATACGTAAATAAAAATAGTATCAAAATATTCTTAAAAATGTGATGGTTGAGAACCACTAAAGAAGAACACTGCAAGTTTCATTTAAGGCTTCTGTTTTACTCCAAAACTTCAGATTCCCTGACTGGAAAATAAAGATTTTTTTTTCCTTTTGTGTTGTGATTTATTTCCCCGTCCTGCATGAATAGAGGTAGAATTCACGGACTTAATGTTGAGTTTGTGTTTACCTACTCTGCTGTGACAACTAATGTTTTTTGTGGTGGTCTAATGTTATAGAGCTGGTAAAGACAGTGGACACCAACATGACTCCAAATGGTCATGTTGCTCTGTTTCAGCTGAGTGTGTAAATAAACTGCTAACAATTGACCACATCAGCTTAGAAGGTGGTGACATGTCAGTGTTGTGTTCACAGCTTGTTTGTGCTGCTCTCCAGTGGGCAGCAGTACTTATTGCAGGATTATGTTGAAGTTTTACTTGAAATGGGCTTTTATGGCCAAATTTCTGTGGAAAAGCTTCAATGACTTCAGGAGGTGATGTGAAACTAAGCAGTAAAAAGTAAATTGCGTGGGTTCTTGAAACGCTTCTGGATTATTCTGTTTTATGAAAAGTCCAAAACCAAAACAGCCTTTAAGTATCACCTGAACTCGTTTAAAACCTTTCACGGTGAGATTCAAGCAGTGTTTCCCCAGGTTTCTTTAGTCACACATGCTCCTCAGTTCATCCTCCTCCTCATTTGCTCTTTCTCTAGTCTTTTCCTTTGTCTTTGACATAATTTTATAATTCACGCTTCTTTCTGAACATCTCCTTCCTTTCCACTTGTTCCTTTGTTCTCTCTCCCTTGAAACCTTAACCTTTTGTCCATTTCAATTCCTCTCCTTGTCACTTTTCTGTCTTCCTTGCTTCCTTGTGCTCTGCCCTTACATCCCTGCTCCTCTGCAACAACTACTCACTCTCCTCCCTCCCATTCTTCTACATTCTGCTTGTCTTTTTCCTTCGTTCTCCACCAGGACACTTCAGATGAGTCTGACTGTGATGACGACCTCGACCCAAAGACTGGCATGGAGGTACACACCTGACTGTTTTTCCTTGAATAGACAGTTTTTATCAACATTATGAGATTGGACATCTGCATTATGTGTTGAAAACTAAACCTCACCCCATTTGTTTTACAGCTTCTCAACCCAAATTTCATCCAGGAAGGTAAGAGGGCACCCAGAGAATCGGTCTAGGTTTTGTCCTTTGGGTCAGTCCAGGTGCTATACATAACTAGAAGGTGTGAAAAGTCAAAGAAGCGTTCTGATTCTGCAGGCAGCGCTGCTAACTGGGCTGTGCTGACTGTGTGCTAGGGTTAGACTTGGCTTGGCTGCTTTTCTGTGATGCCTAAATCACACCATAAAGTTCGCTTGAGGGAAAACTGTGGCCAATTTAATACTGACAATACTGTTTTAGTGTAATATATGACGTGATGGTAAAGATTGAAGGCATCCCGTTGGATGGTCACGGTGCTCGATGACCACTGTTTGTTCAAATTTGCCACATTTGAACTGCATATATGCAAAATCTACAGCATATTGAGTGAATTAAGGAACATAAAATATTTCTAGAAGTGCTAAATGGATGGTGGTTTGTGTGTGATGACTTTCCTGTGTGCAGTGGCTCCAGAGTTCCTCGTCCCTCTGTCAGACGTGGTGTGTGTGTTCGGGGAAACTGTAGTCCTCTGCTGTAAAGTCTGTGGGCGACCCAAACCCTCCATCACCCTGAAGGGCCCCGACCAGAACCCTGTGACCAGCAACAGCCGCTTCACCATAGACATCAGGTAACACCGTGTGCATGTGGATATATGTGTGTAGTTATATACTGACTGTGGTTGCTCTAATTCTCACACTGGGTTTAATGTTACCATTTTCTTTTGGTGTTTGTCCTGCTTCCCTGCTTTCTTCCCATCTTCATTTTCCTCTTCTGCTCCTCCTTCTGCTCCTGTAATCCTCTTCCATACTTTTCTATTCCATATCATCTTTTCTCTTATCTTCTCCTCCTCCTCCTCCTCTCCAGGGATACAGGTGACATCTTGTTGAAGATCTGTAATCTGATGCCTCAGGATACGGGGATCTACACCTGTGTTGCCGTTAACGACCATGGGTCTGCCTCCTCCTCTGCCTCCATTAAAGTGCAAGGTAATGCATCTGGATTAAAGGAGTGTTTCACCATGATAAAATATGAGAAAATACTTTCTTTGCACAAAATTAGAGAAGAAAATTGATATCACTCTCATATAAATCAACTGAAGTGGAGCTGAAGACAGCAGCCAATTAGCATAGTTTAGTGTAAGGACTGGGAGTGGAGTGAAACAGCTAACGTAGCTGTCTTCTACAAACATGCTGTTGCATCATTTAACCCCTTGTAAAACTACAAATTGTTCTTTTTCTGACTCAATAACTACTCCTTTATCATTGGTTGGAGGGAGTTTTAATGGTGCAGGGAAATTTTACTTTCCAAAATTAGTCATTTTATTGAAGTGTTTATTGTTTGTGTTGTGTCTCCTGTAACACTGAGGGCAGATGCAGTGGTTTGCTGACTGTGTGTTTCTGTGACACTTGCAGGTATCCCAGCTTCCCCTGGGAGGCCAGTGGCTCAGGAGGTCAGCAGCACAGCAGTGATGGTCCACTGGCCGCCTCCAGCTTCATCTGCCCACTGTGCTGTCAGCAGCTACACTGTGGAGTACAGACAGGAAGGTGTGTGTGTGTGTGTGGGACCAGCTGGATTCATTTTAATGAACAATGAAAATATAAGATCTTCTTTTCTTCTGAAACATGCAGGCAGAGTAAACATTTCCTCTTTTCTGTCTCTCAATATCCAATCATCAGACTCGTTGTTATGGCAACAGGTGGCCAGCAGCAGAGAGGAGTGCGTTCAGATCGACACTCTGATCCCCGGTGGTCACTACCAGTTCAGAGTGCGAGCCTCCAACCGCTGGGGGCTCGGTCCGCCATCTGAGCCCTCAAATATGGTCACACTGCCCAGCAGCAGTAAGTCAACACACACTCATGCACTTTAATGACACTGGCACCAGGTAGTTCAAGATGGATTCAAATGATTTACAGTGTGCTGCCAAATCAGCTTGTCTCAAGCCTTTGTAATAGCCATACTATTAGAAGGCTCAAAGTCTCCCACCTTTATGGAAGTACAAGTACCCCATGTAAGACTCAGTGTACATTCCTGTTAGTGGCCAATGGTCAACACTCAAGTATTAGAAGATAAAACATTACTCATTCACAGCTGCTCATAGCCTCCAATATTTCTCTGTCCAGGCTCAGGGTGTGATGGAACAGGAGTCCAGTGGAAAGAAAACTTTGACTCAACTTTCAGTGAGATCTGTGAGATTGGAAGGTAAAACAAATTGAATCCTAAATGTTTTTTATAACAACTAAACCTGGTGTTTGTGTGAGGTGTGCAGTCTGTTTGACACTTTCCTCTTTGGCAACAGGGGGCGATTTTCAGTGGTGAGAAAATGTCTCAACAAGTCCACAAAGAAAGAGGTAGGGCAGCGCTGACAAGGTGTCTTGTTGTGTTGACTAAAGGTTTGTATTTCTTTTTCTGTTCAGTGTGCAGATAAGTGTTTGGTTAAGACTGTTATTGTTTTGTTCTTCGCAGTCGTGTTCGTATTTGAGGTTGAAATGAAGGTTTCCTTTTTTTGTTTTATGAAATGTTCTATATGTATTAAGTTACAGTTGCATTCATTTTCTGTATTACAAGTTAAAATGTAGGTTGCGGTTATTGTGTATTGATTATATTTATTTCTGATTTATCAATCCGGATTTCCAGCAGATTCTAAAATCATTTCAGTTCGTTTTTTTGTTTTTAAATATATTGCAGGTTTTGTTTGTTTCAGCTTCAAGTGATGCATTTGCCCCTCCCAAACAGGATATCTGTGTTTTCACTGTAAAGTTAGGTTGGCATGTTTCACTTTGTACTGTTTAGGTTGCTGTGAAGTTTGTGAATAAGAAGATGCAGAAGAAGGAGCAGGTGGCTCATGAGGCAGATATCCTCCGACGTATACAGAATCACCAGCTGGTGGCGCTGTTAGACACGTATGAGTCTCCCACCACTCTGATGCTCATCCTGGAGCTGTAAGCCTCACTTCAGTTAACATTACCACCCAAATGATGTCACTGGTTTACTGTGAACTATCCTGTTTAGCTTTGACAAGGGTCAGCTATTAGATGTCTTCATACATGTTTGGTACACTTTCTTTTCACTCCAGTGTTTTGAACCAATGCTAAAACCAGTAGGAAATGTTTCTACATTTGTTTTGTTTTAGCTGATTCATAACCAGAAGACTACAGGCTATAACACTAGCTTTTACCACTTATGGTACACTGCTGACAGTTAGCTGGCTGGGAAGATGACTGATACTTAAATTGTGTGTCTCAGGCTCGACGATGGTCGTTTGCTCGACTACCTCGTCGCGCACGATGAGCTGATGGAGGAGAAGGTGGCATTCTTCATTCGAGAAATATTAGAGGCTCTGCAGCACCTTCATACCTGCAGAGTAGCACATCTGGACCTGAAGGTGAGATGTGTGTGCGGCATAAATAAAGACTGACTGGCTGACTTTTCAATGGACTGTTTATTTTTATTCTTAATTCTGTTCATTTGTTCCTTGAAAATGTATTCTGTTATCGGTCTACAAATATCTTTTTATGATGCATGACTTTAAGTGTTCCAGAAACTCCAACTTTTTGTCATTTTTTTAAAGACGCTATTTCTTAGTGACCTGAAATCATTAGCTTTTATCTGCTGCTGGATCTTGTTTCTCTCTCCACCAGCCTGAGAACATCATGGTTGACCTCCACTCTCCTACACCATGCATTAAGCTCATTGACCTTGGTGATGCCGTCCAGCTGTCCACCCACCGCCATTACGTCCACCTCCTGCTCGGAAACCCAGAGTTTGCTGCACCCGAGCTCATCCGTGGCACACCGGTCTCTGTTGCGACAGACGTGTGGAGTGTTGGAGTGCTGGCCTACGTAATGCTCAGCGGGGTTTCCCCATTTCTGGATGAATCCCCAGAGGAAACCTGTGTCAACATCTGTCGCCTGGATTTCTGCTTTCCAGATGAATACTTCCGCGACGTGAGCCAAGCAGCGAGAGATTTTGTGTCTTCAGTGTTGCAACAGGATCAAAGGAAGAGGCCAAGTGCTACTGCCTGTCTGCAGCACCCGTGGGTGGGTCGCGGAGGTGCACATGGCGGGGAGTACTCAAAGACACCTCTTGACACAACACGGTTGGCCACGTTCATTGACAGAAGGAAACAGCTCCATGACGTTCGACCCATCACCAATATCAAAGGGCTGGTGAGCAGCAGCATGGGCAACACACTGTGATGGAGAGGATCAGTCATCTGTGACCACACGAAATACCATTATCATATATTTTAAGCACTTAGTAATTTTTCCTCTTTATTCATGTATGAGCATGAAAAAAGTTTTCTCCTTCACACACACACACACACATATATCTCAAAGGCAAATTGTCATTATGTCAACCCCCAGCACTGAGCTAATCTTAGCTTGTCTCCTTAACATGGATCTGCAGAGGGTTGCTTCATCTCACACAGAGCTCCTGCTCAGGGACACCAATATTGGAATTAGGCATCAGGTAGCTAACTATCAAACAGAATCGGCACCAGCGTGGAGCATATTAATAAGGATAATCACCTTTATTGGCCAAGTATGTTACACACAAGGAATTTGTTTCTGGTACAGAACTGAGGCAGCCATCTGCGGCAGCAACTCAACCAATGGCTCTGACCATCAGGGGCAACGGGGGGGGGTTCAGTGTCTTGCCCAAGGACACTTTGACTTGTGGACTGCAGGCACCGAGATTCGAACCTCAGACCCTCTGGTTGGGAGACGACTGCTCTACCCACTGAACCCCAGTCGTCCCACATTTGCCAGCCATGCTCGGTGAAGTTGGCTTATATAATAACTGAACATGTTACAAAGCCACTAGAGGGGAGCCCACTCTGATGTTCACCAAAAAACAGCTTTAGAGCTGTTCTGGAACATAAATGTTTATACACTGTGACAAATGTGCTGGCCACGTGTTTGTAGTCATCTAATATGAGTTAAAGTAAGATCATAGTGGAGGATTAAAGAGTGACCACAACCAAAATATGTAGGACTAGTTTCACCACATGCATTCACTGATGTTGGTTTTGTTAATGTTCCTATCCAAGGTTTTTAGTGAGCTGAGCAGGGTCACGGTGCAACTTGCTCAACAACACTGACAGGATTTTCAGCCTGTGGAGACCTGGATGTTACTTGACTGTAGCCTTAGTGACAAAGAAGGATGTTATTAGAAAGAGTACGCTTGACAAACCGTGTGATGGAGAATTTCAGCAGAGTCATCAAGAATGTTGTAGAAAATCCTTGTGAAACACACCTTAACTTTTTTAGGACTTAAGTTCCTGATGATGGTCAGCTGTGGAAAAGTAGACATGTCACTCAGTAGCTACTGTAAACTGCTTTACTAAGTGTTGTCAAGGAGGGAAAGTATTCATTGTCACTACACCGAAATACTGTAATTTCTCATTGTGTGTCCAACTGAATTTTTGCTGTCAGTTTGTCATTGGTAGAAATTATCCTCTCAGAGAAAAATCAAACCAAGCTGAGGAGTTTCTCTAAACGGCGGCACTTCAAAGGACTCTTTACTCCTCTTGTCCATTTGGTAGGAAGCATAACAGGCCACTTATATCACCACAGAGGACTTCTTGGTAATGTCAGTGTTTTCCAACAGGGAGCTATAGCTGCAACTTAAACCACTAATATGAAACATTTTTTGGACTGGATGCAAAAACACTCAACCTTATGATAAACCATTAATTTGCTGAATGTTTATTTGCTTCAGAGCTGAGATTGAGAGTGGCATTATATTTTCAACAGTGACAAGTGGTGTGGACATAAGATGGCTAAATCAAAATGAACTGAAGTCAGTGAACAACTGCTGAACTGTGTGGCACCAGTTAAGGTTCCCAGTAGAGATGTAGTCAAATCAGATTGAACCGTGCTGGACTGAACTGTCATGACCTTAAGTGAATTGATTTAAAATGGGATGATGTAAACAGTGGAATCACTACTAGGAAAACTCACCTTTTGGCTTTTCCCGTTTAGGGGTCGCCACAGCGAATCGTCACACTGACGACTTGCATGCTGACATTTGGCACGTGTTTTACGCTGGATGCCCTAACTGACGCAGCCCTGATTTGAACCTGGGCCGCAGCGGCGAGAACGCTGTGCCTTAACCACTAGCCTACCAGGGACACTAGGAAAACTCACCTACTGTACAAAAATGGGAGCACTACTGGATCTTACGCAAGATATCTCAACACAGGAAAGCCACCATGGAGACTGAAAACTGTTGTAAAGGACACAATTTCTTCATATCACTGTTTACAGAAACTTGCTTAGATAGTTTACAGAACAGTAGAATAATCAGGGAAACCCTGCATGTAAAAATCACCAGGGCCGGTTTAGAAGTCAGGTTAGAAATCTGTCTTGATTCTAGAAACAAACCCTGAGATGTTTTGTGTGAAGCTGGAGCATGAGCTCCACAGTGAAACTTTTTCTTATGTGCATTCGGCAGCCTCTGCGGCACATCACCACCTGTAGTGTTTGGGTCTCATTCATGCGGCTTGTACAATAGCTCATGTGGCTACAGAACTGTAGCAGCTGCTGTGTCTGGCAGACAGAAAAGTCTGTTCACTGTCCTGTTTCTGCTGATGAATGTGATTTCTTGTAGAATATGTTCTGTCATCCGCTTTCACCAGATATTTTCACAGTGCTCTCCTCAGCCATTGTGTATTCCCCAGTAAGCATTTAGTCTACTACAGTAGTAAGTATTTATTTTCATGCAGCTGGGGATGCAGAATGGTGCAAATGTAAGAAACTCACTGTTTTGTAGATGCAGCTTTCACCGCTGATGTCTGGTACAACAACAGCCTTACAAATGTGTTTCAGTGCAGCTGTAATGACATCTGTTCAGGTACCACTGAATGCTCTTCTGCTGTTTCACTAACCAGTGAAAAATTTGCTCAAGTCATATAACAGACAACATGTTTCAGCTTCATCTGTTGAACTAAAAGGCGCTGGTAGTGAGCAGAGAGGCACTGCAGCTGAAAATGGTGTTAGCGCTAACATATTAAGGTTATACTGGCCGTGCTGTACACCTGCATCAGTGTCACTAATGCTATGCTCCATACAGTACACAGCACTGCTCACAATGATGTTAATTTAGAAACACTCAAATATTTATTAAAAATGTCAATATTGTTGAAAATTATTAGTTCCAGCACAGGTCTTTAGTATGGAGGTTCAGATGTTCAATATTACATAAATAAATTAATCAGTAAGTCAAATAAATAATACCAAGATATATCATTTAATTATGAAAATGTGGAATAACTAAAGCACCTTTTGAAACTTAAGTTTTGCTCATAACTACACAGCGTTCTAGTTCCGATGAGTAAAAATGTTGATCATTTATTCACAATTCTATTGTTATATTACATTCTTGTTTGTATGTTATTTATTTACTACTGAACACTTTGGGCCTCCATACTGAAATGCACACATTAGCTGGAACTCACTTCTAAATGCAGCCTGGATGACATGAAAACAGCCAGTTACACTAGGCTGGTGCAGAACTGTGGAGCCAACATGGCCGCCACGGAAAAGCTACAGTCACTAAACGCTTGCTGCCTTTGGTCCATCCTAGGCAAAGGGCTTTTACTGAGTGATAAAACAACAAAGTGGGAAGCTGAAATGGCTGCTGATAACTGAAGTCATGCTGAATGTAAACTGACGATGAAGATGGAGATGAGCATCATTTTTCGGCCCAGAAGTTCCAGTTGCAGTCTGAGGGCCCTACATCACAGGGCTGTCTCTGCTGGTGTTCTGTAGTCAACTAGTCATCTTTAAGGATGTTTCAAAAAGCTTGAGTCTAGTGTGTGGATAAAGAATCGGTCAATATCTAGACCTTTTCTAAGGATGTCATGTTGCACTGGAGCCACATTCACATCTGGCTGTTTCAAACATGTGGGACATATCTAGATATAATGTAGATAACTATCAATGTAAAAATGTGGATGTAAATGCACCCACCTCAGCCACTTCATCACATGGATAGCAGACATTACTGCATACAGTTAAAACCAACAACCAGGTCTTCTCCCAGTACAGAATTCATTGGGAGGAGGGTTTGTGCTAAGTGTCAAACACAGACTAGAAAGCATGTGACATTGAGAACTATGTGTGTGGACAGCTGCTCCTCTTCTGTAGAAGACCCTCAGTTCTTCTCCAGAGAGTTCAACTAAAGCCGACTGTCCAGCTATTGGTTCATTCCCATTCCCACATGCCTTTGTCATGGCTTTGGGAGCCACGTAACGCTGTGGCTGTATAGAATGCATCTTCTTATTTCATCAACCTGCTGGTTTGTTACTATTTGCTAATAAAGAACCTGCCTGTTTGTATTTCCTCCTCTCCGTTTCCCTCTGAAACCACTGTCTTTCTGGTCCCCCACTAGGTGGTGCCACAACATTTAAGGTTCTTTGGCTGTAAGAAGACCCAACACTGAGTGGAAGTATTAGGATAAAGAATTTTCATTACCTATTGAAATGAATTCATTGATTTGAGAGATTCATCTTTAAAATAAAATAAACTTCAGAGGTTAATCCTTATGTAACTTTACTGATTTCATTAACTTCAAGTTGTTTAAGAGACTAGAGTTGGCAGAATAAAACAGAAATAACCATGCTTTCCTTTAGATGGCAAAAGCTACAAAGAACCGGTACCAGGAACCAGAGTTTCTCAGGGGCAGGGTCTCAAATAAAAAAAAAAGGTATTTATCAACACAGTTAATTTGTTCTATTTGTATTTTCCAGTATTATTTCTTTATAATTAATAATAAATCCCAAATGTGACCTTCCTGCTACACATTGTAAACAAACTGTTTTTCACATTCACAATTGTGAATATACTGATATGCTGGTAATTTATTTTTAACTTGATAGATATAATTAGAACAAAAGGCAGCTTTGCCCAAGCAATAGCTTCTGTAACTTTACTGGAGAGATAAATCAAATCCCATAAGGCCTTTTAGATATTAATGAAGCAAAATATACAAATTTCCCTTAGTAACAATTTTTTTTATTATTGCAACACAAAATAAAACATTCACAGGACAAAGGACATAAGGTAGTAGATGAGACAACAGACGTTAACAAGGAGACAAAGGGATTATTAATTTAAGTTATTAAGTTGTGTGTGTGGAAGTGTGTAGTGTGGGTGTATCCAACTTTGTGCAGACTGATATTCAGTAATTATTAAAGAAAAATATTAAAGCAAAAAAAATAAAGAAATGGGGTGGTGGTAATTGTAAAGGAAAAAAGAATTTCATAGAAAATTGGTGATTGTAATAATAAAATAAACAATGTTTGATTGATAGGTGTGACACTCAAAACAGTAGCATGGACAATGAGGACTAATAACAGTAACAATAGTGAAATAAAAAGCAACTTGTTATATTTCTAGGAGTTTGTGGGAATGTGTGGCCTCTGCCTCAGGTATCTGGTTTAAGTTAAAAGTGGTTAGAAATGGATTCCAAGTGTCAGTAAAGGTTGGTATATTATTCTTATGGGTGGATGATATTTTCTCTAGTGTGATGTATTCTATGAGAAGGTTGGTCCAGTGGTTGATGTGTAATGAGTTTTTATATTTTCAGTATAAAAGATTGTTTTCTTTGCAATAGAGAGATAAGAAGTGGGTTTTTATATTTAATTGGTAGATAGTCAACATCTGTGATATTACCGAGCAGGCAGGAGTGACGGGGATGGGGGGGTTCTATAGCTCAAGATGGTGGAGAGTTTCTCTGTCACCGCTACCCAGAGGGAGTAAACGGGTTGACAGGTCCAAGTAGCATAGAAGTAATCATCAGTGCAGAGTGCATTGTGAGCAGGTATCTGTATCAGTAAAACCCATTTTAAACATTTCACCTTGTGTGATGTGAGTCCTGTGAATAGTCTTGTATTGTATAAAGTGTAAGTTTACATTGGTAGTCATGGAAAAGATGTTATTACAGATCTCGGTCCAGAAGTCGGGGCTGGGGGGGGAGCAACAAATCCTGGTGGAGAGTTTCTCTGTCACCGCTACCCAGAGGGAGTAAACGGGTTGACAGGTCCAAGTAGCATAGAAGTAATCATCAGTGCCTGTTGGTACTGGAGAAATTCTCCTCTCCCACCTCCATACTTCTGGACTAATGTATTGAATGATATGAGCTGGTTGTTTTCAAATAGATGATGAAGGTGAGTAATTCCTTTGTGTTGCCATGTTGGAAAGTGGATGGGCTGGTTATGAAGCTGAAAATCAGGGTTGTGCCAAATTGGAGTGTATCTACATGGTGTTAATGATGATTTAGTGGTTTTGATTGCTTTCCACCAGGCTGTCAGAGTTGCAGAGATTGTGATAGTTTTGCAATAGTGCATTTTCTTAATTAAGTATATAAGAAAGCAAGGTCTGCAACTGAAGTATTTTGCATTGATTTTGTTCTAGTTCTATCCACGAGCTATTACAGCTGTTCTTCTGAATCCATTTGACTAAATATTGTAGCTGATTTGCTAAGAAATAATGCTCAAAATTTGGTGTTTCCAAATTAAAATTATTTGGCCCAAATATGATGGAGGAGTCTTTATGCATCCTGTCAGCCTTTCGTTGCTTCTTTCTTCAGTTCCTCATCAGCTTTTTGTTGTCCCTTTGACATCTTCGCTTACTTTTTCAGTGGTGGAAAGTACTTTTTCTCAAGTACTGTACTTAAGTACATTTTTGAGCCATTTTTATTTTACATGAGTATTTTCATGTTCTGTTAATTCATATTTTTAGGCAAAGATTGTATGTTTTACAGCAATGCATGTATTTGATAACGTGACTTTTTGGAATCAAATAAAATAAAACCCAGTAAAATCATAAGACTTGATTTTGGGATTCCTGGTAGGAAATTCACGAGCTGCCCAGCAGAATCTATGTGTATTCAAGCTTCATTTTCACATACAAAGGATGAGATGTGGTGCATGGGAGGTTGTCATCATTTGCCAAAGTCTTCGGATCCTGTTTTGTATGCAGGGCTGCATCTAGCACAAGGCAACAACCCAGAAGTCTCCACTTCAGAGGAAGTCAGTGTTCAGGTTGTCTTCAGCTTCTCTGGCTTAGAGAAAACAGGCCATTTGGCTTTTGGAGTAACATGAAAGTATGAGCCAGTGCTGGGAGAACGAGGGAGAGTGCTGCTTTGTGTGATAGTGACAGTGTGGGGGAGGGTTGGGGGGGGTTGTTGTTTTTGTATGTTTGTGTGTAGGAAGAGGGTTTTTCTGAGAGGTCACCCCTCCTGCCAGTCATGCTTAGCTGGCATTAGTGGCCTTTTTCGTAGAGTTAACACACCGGTACAACGGCTGTTTTGTCTCTGAAGTCCGACCCCCGCCTCCGACCCTCCGACTCTTGGACCTGATGCCAAAGACTTGAAAATCACCCCGGTGAAAAGACAGTATAAAAGTCAATGGATGTAGAATAGACGCAATTCTTAACTCGTATTTTCCATCTTTTTATCTTATTTTCCATCTTCTATCTTCATTTCCATGTCTGTTTGTCTGTCTTATCTGTCTTTTTCATTTTAACTGGATTCCCAGCACTTGTACAAAATGGTAGTGATTGAGAATGTGTGTGTGAATGTGTTCATGGCTTTGTGTGTGTGTGTGTGTGTGTTTGGACATTCAGTTGGTTTTCATTGTGAGGACAAGATCATACACCTTGGTTAAAACATACTGGGGAAGTATAATCAGTATTTTTATATGAACTGTATTAAATGATGAGACAATAGCTTTCACTTGTAGTGATGAATATACAGAGAATTATCAGCTAAGTCTGCAGCTCCCCTCAGATTTATGGAGCTTTACAGTGAGTTTCAGGTCATTGTTTAGCTGCCTAGACCACAACTTTACTGTTCTGGTTCATTCTCACTGCTATTGGACTGGTATTGTCAAGGCTAGTGGTTAAGGCACAGCGCTCTCGCCACTGCAGCCTGGGTTCGAATCAGGGTTGCATCAGGAAGGGCATCCGGCGTAAAACACGTGCCAAATGTCAACATGCAAGTCGTCAGTGTGACAATTCGCTGTGGCGACCCCTAAACGGGAAAAGCCGAAAGTGACTTTCTATTGTCAAGGTAAATAAACTTGACTCCATGTCTGCAAATTGGTAATTATTTACTAATTCATTCACCATTATAACATAGTGTATGTAATTTGTTCTACTGCCCCAAGTAGCCAAAACGGTCAATAAACACAATTTCAAGAAAAAAAATCTAGATGAATTTCTTTTTCTTTCTGATGGTGCTCTGTGGGAAAAGCTTCAGTTTGTCCAATCATCATCAAAGGTATCAGCAACTCATTTTCTCTGCTTTATCAGCAAACTCAATAAAACTGTCCCCAGCAGACAAGAGGGGTGTTCTGCTTTGTTCCTCCTTGTAGGTACAGTCTTTATTTGTCTCCTATCCTCAAACAGGGACAGAAGTCAGGATCTTGGTTCAGGGTGGAGGACACTGGTTTGAGCCCAGCTCCTTTGTCTGACGACACAAAACTGATAATCATGCTGAAAACAGAATGATAATGTAGCATAATGTCGAGTGTGTCGATGTAAAGTTTGATCCAAAACCGTGGATGAATTATGACTAAGCTAATGATGTTACTGTAGATATTTATTAGCATGAACAGTAATAAGCTTCCATTGCTCAGAGTTTGGCATTTAGTCAAGTCTTGTCATGCTTTAAGCAAAACTATAATAACATAAAATATAATAAATATAAAATAAGCATGATTGCAGGTAAGTATAAAAATATCAAATTAAATATAACAGTTACATGCAATAAAAATACAGTAAACACTATAATAAAAATTAAAATCAATGAGTTCAGAGTCACTCAGACCAGAGAAATTCACACAATCACAAGTCAGAGGATTAAGAGGTCAACAAGTGTTTGTGTGCAACTTTGTGCATATTTGTGTGCATGCACATACTAAAACACATGGTCTACATGCACGTTTGTGTGTGTGTATGTCTGTGTGCGTATGTGTTTCGGTGGGAAAAGGCGTCCTCCTGCTGCCTCGCTAAATACTCCTACATTCATGGGCCCTTGATATGGTAAACAGCCACATGAATGTAGACAAAAGCATTAGAGCACCTTAAAAACACAGCAGCTCTTTTCTTTGGCTTGGGAAGCTGCAGGCAAGGGGGGTGGAGGAGGAGAGGGAGTGGAAAAGCTGATGGCAATAGATCATCAAACTGCAAACATTCCTGC
>NW_018128065.1:6106-31654 GCF_001952655.1 Monopterus albus | reverse complement strand
CACACGTTGATTTGCTTCATGTTTTGACTACTGCTATGACCAGCTGCAAAGCTGGTAACAGAGACGTCTCGGTTGACGTTTCTGTGTAGTATGGGGCTAGCCCAACCGAGGGGATATAATGTATAGGCCTGGTGGGTTCAGGGTCTTTCATCTTACATCTGCCTGCGAGCAGTTTGGAGGTGCAAGATACCTGAGCGTGTAATGTTAATTTTACCTGTGATCCTTTGAATAAATCAGCACTGTTTTGAAGTTACTTGGACTGTCTCGTCTCTCAGAGTTAGCAATGGTAACAAGTACCGGGTACAACAAGTTGGTAAAAAAGAGGAAGGGGGAAAAGAAGAGAAAACCAGTGGGAAAGAGATGTATGAGAGGAAGAAAAAGAGGATGAAGGGGAAAATCATGATTTCATGATTTTGCTGATGAAATCATGATTTCTTTTCCCTTATCTGTTTTATTATATGCTTGGAATTAATAAATAAAAATAAAAAAAATAAAGAGAGAATATTGGATTGCTTTTATTTTTGTGTAAAATCGCTCTTCTCACCCATCCGTCCACTCTCCTTCAACTCCTCTCTTCTTCTACTTCCTTCCGCTCCTTTCTATCTCCACATTCTCTTCTTTGCCCTCTTTCTTCTTGTAGTGTCCTCTCTCCTTCTCCTCCAGAAAAATAAGAGTTAACCTTGCAAGACTTTAAAGTGCCCATGGTGCTTGTAGCATTCCGATTCTTTTAACCATGCTAACTCTGAGAGACGAGGCAGTCCAAGTAACTTCAAAACAGTGCTGATTTATTCAATGAACACAGGTAAAAATTAACATTACACGCTCAGATATCTTGCACCTCCAACATGCACGCAGGCAGCTGAAGGCTGAAAAAGACCCTGAACCAAACCAGGCCTATACATTTATCTCTTCGGTTGGGCTAACCCCATTCTACACAGGAACGTGTCCCGGTGCCAGCTTTGCAGCTGACCATGGCAATAGTCAAAACATGAAGAAAATCAATGTGTGTGTGTCTGTTGATTGTGGTGTGCAGCTAAAAACGACCTCTAGTGACATGTCATAACATTGAACATAAGAAAATATTATGGCTATGGCCTACAGTTATACACATCATAATAATAATATTAAACACCCTGTCTGCTGACAGTCAAACTTTTCTATCTAGTTATCCTTGACCATAAGCATCCTGCAGCATTCATGAGAATGCCTAACTAGACATCCTGTCTACTCTAAACATTCCTAATACAACAAGTATTTGACCAATATCTATCTGACTAAAAATACCTAACATGCTTTTCCTTGTTTTCTGACAATGTTACAAAGGTGAATTATCATCTTAGACGTGATCGAAAGCTCAAAAAAGGTGGTGTACATATGTTCTAGTATTTCTAGGCAGAAGCAACCCAGTTTATTCCCAATCTCGCAAACTCACAATCACAAGACATTTTTTCTAACAAAATAAAGTCTTTTGTGACAGTTTAAGGATTTCCTTGAATGGTCATGTTCTCCAGGCAGTTGCGTGTTCATGTGACCTTGCCTGACATCCACTGGAGCCATTGTAAAAGCAGAATTTTTTGACTGCTCCTGGTTTTGTAGATGTACTTTCCCTCCCCACAGGATCTGAGGTTACTGCATATCCTGGAATGTTCTTGTATGGGGACTCGCTGTTTTACCTGGCCAGGTCTAACCTACAAGCAGCTGGCCTGTGAAGACCCTGTGGCGGTGAATGATCAGCTCATCAACACTGGATTCCCCTGGAGCACAGTACCTATTTATTTTGACTGCTTGAGACCAGTGTGTCTGCTACATGTGGTGTTAATGAGCAAATTAAGGATCCATGATGTTATTGCCGGTGCTATGCTACCTGTAGGGATTAATTTCACTACTAGGGACTGTATGTGGTCACATGGGGGAAGACTCAGCGACCACCAGTTGGATTTACCGACCTTGGAGCTACTTGACAGAGAGTGATGTTCCCACTACTCAGTGGGACTTAACGGTAAGTTTGAAAAACACATGTTGCGTGTCTGTTAATGCCTTGTTTCTGTAATGTTGGAGAGAATTGTTGTAAGGCTGGAGAAGTTACTATGTCTGCATTATGCCAGGTAAAATATGGGGTTTCTCAGATACCAGCTTTGTTTAGAGTGTTACACATCTCTTTTCATCTGTATATATACCACTGTTTACCTATCTATGGAGGAGAAATCCATATTAATTAATGCTGTCACGTTTCATTGTGCTGTCCACTTTCAACACAACACTGGCAACAGGAGTTGTGCACGTTCATGAACTCTCCTCTCATTTTTAGGAAGAGGCTCTCTGCTTTTATCATTCTGAAATAATGACAGACTATTTGGAGTTATGAGGGTGCCAAGCCAATCTAGAGGTACCCAAGATTAAACATTAAATGGCTGGAAATGAGCAAAATGAGCAGCCATGGGGACTTTACCAATTTAATATTGAACTTGGAAACATCCATTGACAGAAACAATAGTTAAAAATAAAAGAGCAACTCAAGGTTTCATGATTTGGAGCTTTTGACCACATCACATTGTATTCATCGGCAAATGGCGTTTACTCAGTTGTCATGTGCATGTTAAAACAAATGACAACTCTGACCCATGTTGATGTAAAAGTTGAGCTTAAGGAATCCTTCATGGCCTTGGAAACAGTACCTTCACTAGATGACAGGCAGGGCTGATTCTGACAACATAGGGTAGCGAAGCTGGAATATCAAAAGATGGGCAGTAGGCAGCTGTTTTTTGGCACATCCTGTGCAAAAATGCATTCTACCCCTCAGCTCAAGTTCATATGAAGTAGTGTGAGTTAGCCAAGTCTTTCTGTAGTTATATAATAGAAAATGTGTGGCAGAGAGTTATGACTCTGTATGTATGCTGTTTAAATGTTAAAATAATCTGTAAATGTGTTGATATATTTGAAACAGCTCTGAATAAGTAGTGGCTTCAGAACCTTAAAGGAGGTAGAACATCAGGAAAGCGTTTGGTTCTTTGTCACATGTGAATTTTGCTGAATAAGATTTTTGTGTTCAGTCCTTCAGGCGACTCTCTGGACGCAGCCCAGGGTTTGTTCCCATCTGTCCTGTGCCAGTGTCCATGCATATGGTGGCCACATGTTGTGAAGCTCTGATGAATCTGTCTCTGCTAATGTCTGGTGGTGACTGAACACTGGTGTGAGTGTGTTTTCTATTTCAGCTGTCAGTCAGGTGTCCATCTTTTAGATTTTAGGGGATGTAAACAGCAGTTTCAGTTTAGTTTCTGTTGCTCACTGCTCTGCTGCTTGCTTTTTGTTCTCGGTGTTGCACACTTTCACGTAGCCAGTCAGCCTGCCATCTACCAACCATCGGATGCCTGTGTTTAGCAATAGCTGACATAAAATTAATTGTAATGCTTTGTTTCATTTGTTACTTTTTCTTTAATGCATATACAGCAACAAAGTTTTTTCTTGTTTGTTATAAGTGAGAGAGACAGAGAAAAGGCCCACCCTGCTGTCTGTAATCACCTATACTGTTTTATTGCAACCAAATTTATGAGATATCATTTACATTGTTTTCTGTTTCTGTTGTTAATATGTGACACAGCAGTCATTACCAAGGTGGTGATAAAAATCCTTATTTTATTACCAATACATCATCTGACAATGCAAACAAAGAGACGGATTGATGACAGCAGTTGTGTTGTGAGACCAGCCAGTGTGACATTTAAAATGAGTGATGACAGAGAAATTGAGATGCATAAAGGGTTGTCATATTCAAGTACAGCCACAAAGCAACTAAGCAAAACAACTCAGAGCTCTATTGGAAATGTGGCTGCTGAAGAACAGACACTCCACTCCTGAAACATTTTCAGTGCACATTAAAACAGTGAGCTGGCAAACAGCCAGATGCTGTGGACATAAGGCGGTCGTAAACATCTGATATCTCATCTGTACAAATTTACAGTTGTTCTCCACTTGTCTAAGTGTGAGTACAGTGCTCAAACTTACCTGATGTTGGCATAGTTGAAATCACAGTTAAACAGATTACTTATAAATCTTGAACGCCTCAATAAAGTAGAAAGATTATGAAACGACTGTGGTCTTAGTACTGAAAAAGTCAACAGTGACAAAGTGTGAGACAGGAGCTGATGACCTTTTCTTTAAATATGGAGAGTAACCCTACTCACAGAGAGGGCGTTGGCTGGACTGTGGACTCCACTACTGCCATAAAACAGAGGAAAGACTTTTGTTAGAGAAAGAAAATTATACAAAGTTTTGTGTAGAAAACAGGGTTGATGAAGAAATGTCTTAATATAGATCATTGCTGATTTACTGTAATGGTAGTATTTCTAGTCTTACAAATTGTCCCCTTTTGTTCCCCAGCTGATAAAATGAAAGACATTAGAAACCTGTTTTGTTTTTTTGTCTCCCTCTCTGTCTTTTTCTCATTGTATAAAATTTGGTGTTGCAGCTCTATCAGAAACAGATGATATGTTGTTGTTGAGTGGAATAAATAACACAATAAATGCCAATGATCAAATTAAGTGAGTGATTGTCAGCCAAACCGCACTGGTGCAGGAAATGAAAATTGTACTGTTGTGGCTGCGGAGGAAGGCTTCGCACAGGAAAGACTCAAGTACTGCACTCTGACCGTCTTTAAAAACCGGAAATTATTTTTTGAGAGATTGAGAACCAGATTTCTACAGTGCTGAGTTTATTTTTAAACAGGGAACACACAGTACGATGCTTCACTGGCACCAATATGGTGTGGATGCCAAAGCATATTTGTGTCAGTATGGTGTGTCTGCACCATCTGCCCTTTACAAGATCTTTAGAAGATTCTCTTACCTTCTGACCAGATCTTAATAAATGCTAATGTTCCAAATGTTTGATAAAATATTTACTCTGTGACAATTGACATAATATATATGCACAGAAGAATAATTAACAATTCTTTTGAAAATAGGAAATGATGATCTTAGTTTTTGCATCTTATTTTATAATCTGGTTCCTCCAGGTTTCACTACACTTCACTTCACCGCTGTTTCACCCTTACAAGATTCACTCACCTGTCATCTCCCTTGCCACACTTTTAATTACATTTACATTAAATGATGTTTTTCTTATAATAACTGCAGCTTAAATCAACACAAGTTTTTAAAGTTAATAATGAAATAGTTTATTGAGATGCGTGTACAGTAAAACAAAGAACACATATCTAATTGGTGACAGCGGTCTGTTACAACGTGATTACAACAGCGGTGGTAATACAGCACCAAACTAAAGACTATATATATATATTTATATACTGTATATATGAGGAGATGAGATGAAAGGAAAGTGGGATGAGATGAAAGGAAGCAGGATTAGAGCAGACACAAAGGGAGGGATGGAGGGATTACATGAAAAGCTGATTGAAGGATCCATGATGTCAGTCAACCAAAGTAAAAGAAACAGGTGCCTGGTTTAGACGTGACAGGCTCGGACCCGCTTTCTGCTGCACTGCATGAACCCAGTTTTCATCATGTTCTCAGCACAATGGAATATTAACATAATTAAATCAAAGTTTCAGATCTGTTTATTTGGTCAAGTGGACAAAAGCTAAAAGTGTGCATGTTTGTATACCTGCAAGGCTGCACAGTGAATAATCACTTACTTTTTCCTATATCAGACTGTATTGTCTGCTCCAGTGTTGTTAGACACAGACATAGTGACTGTGGGAAACAGTCAGCAAGCCAGAAAATAATGAAACTTTATTTGTGTAGCTCAACCCAACAAAAACACACTCAGCTGTAGCACACGTTTGCCATTTAAAGCTCATTTATACTGGGAGGTCTTTTACATGTAACAACTATACTCTATAAAGCATAAGGAATCATGTTTATCTTTTGTGTCTGACACTTAAAACAAAAGGAAATTTACCACCTTGATCAAATATCTTATAAATACGATTTTCGCACCACTACCCACAGAAAAGTTAGGATTCATAAAAACATACTGAGCGGGGGAATGTGCACAGCTGCATGGAAACTCTGATCCGCGCATACAGACATTGTTTAGAGGTGCTGATTGTGACTGATCATTGGTGACTTGTATTGAAAACATTTGTCAAACCCATTGTTTCAGTCTGCTGATTGCTGCTCTGCTACAGAAAAAACATATTAATCATGACTTTTGAAGTAAAGTATGTAAATTCATATACATTTGACTTGTAACTTACATGACACCTCAACAGAATATTGCTCTCTGACATTACATTGCCCAGTTGTCTTTGAATAAGTTGATCCAGAAGCTTCTTAATCTTTTGAATAGCAGCAACAGATGGAGTCTGGCGGTGGGATCAGCACTGTTTATTGACTGAATCAGTCTGGCTGTAAGTGAAATTAAAAAACACAATGCCGTGTCACACCAGACGGGTCATGAATTATACTTTGAAGGATGAGCTGAGAATCTCTCTTTAATCAGCTCCAGTAAATGAATTGAGGGACTTTTTCCTTCTTCTGGTAGCAAGTCTGCAGGTGAAATAACTACCTCACTGTGTCAGTACACTGAGTTATGTCATCATAAAGTTTCATGACTTTAAAAACATGTTTTTACCTCAAACTTGTAAATAAGTCCCCAAATTAGTAGATGAAACAGGGGCAGTGTCAGGTGCAGTGTTAAGTGTGTGACGATCAGCAGAGCACACTTACCTTCCACCACAGTGACTAGGCTGAAATGAAAACGACAACCAACCAACAACCAAAAAACAACATTGTATAATAACCGAAGTAAAAGACTAATACTTGTGGGAGACACAAAATGTCTTCATGTCTCACACATCAGGTGTGTGAGACATGAATGTTTTACCTCAGATTCGCCCCAGGTCTTATCACTTAGATTTGTCATGAAGCAGTTTAATGTTGATTATGAATTTGTGTCAAAAACATACAGTGTATGTACATCTGGCCTAGAAAGATGAGTAGATGTGAATGTATTGTCCTGCTTCCCAGTTGAGTAGAGGATATGCAGTGTAACATTTATCCTGAAACTAACCTTAAAACAGGACATGTACTGTACTGTACTGTCTGCACCAAAGTACGTTCATCTCTAGGAGACAGAACACATCTCCTCCCTGAGCGGTATGATGGCTGTGTTGGCCCATGGTATTTATACTTGTGTAGTATTGTTTGTACAGATGATCATGGTACCTCCAGGAGTTTGGAAATTGCTCCAAAAGATTAACTAGACTTGTGGAGGTCAAAAGTTTTTTTTCCAGAGGTCTTGACAGGTTTCTTTTGATTTTCCCATGTTGCCAAACAAAGAGGTACTGAGTTTGAAGGTAGGCCTTAAAATCCATCCACAGCTGCACCTCCTATTGACTCAAATGATGTCAATTAGCCAATCAGAAGCTTCTAAAGCCATGACATCATTATCTAGAATTTTCCAAACTGTTTAAGGGCACAGTCGACTGATGGTATGTAAACTTCTGACCCACTTTGAATTGTGATATAGTGAATCATAAGTGAAATAATCTGTAAGTGAAATAAACTGTTGGAAAAATGTCATGTGTCATGCATAAAGTACATGTCCTAACTGAGATGGCAAAATAAGTTTAACATGACATATGTGGAATGGTTAGAAAATCTGTTTTAATGACTTCAGCCTAAGTGTATGTAAACTTCTGACTTCAGCTGTATATATTAAATACTGTAATGTATGTACACTCTATAGCATGAACTATATGCTCTAGATGTTTTCTTCTTACTGAAACACCTGAACGAGCTGAGAACAAACCTCTGACGTCTGCACGCTCTGAGATGTTTTCACCTGTGATTGAGGTTTTCTGTCAAATATTGAAGGTGGACATCCAGAGATAGGCCTGATGGCATTCAAGCAGAGCGTTGGCTCTGCAGAATCTTAACGTGACATCAGGCAGCTCGGGGAGCTGTGAGCTGGATGGTTTGTAGCACCATTTAGTTTTGTTCTGTGTGCAGGCATAATTTCCACTATTTTCATTTATATATTATTTTAAAGAAAAGCACTGAAAATGAGGAATCCAGGGAAACTTCCATTTGTGCATCTTACAATACATTGGAAATAATTATCTGAATCTTCTCTGGGTCACAAAATTGAGTCTGTAGCTGAGAGTCCTTTAGATCACTGAATGTGCCTTTAATCAAATTCTTATCAGAGAGTGGTCATAAATAATAACTTTAATAATCTACAGATAAATTCATACAGGCTGCACCTTTCCTTCATAGTCCAAGGTCTCCATCTGAGATACACACTCCGCTGTGTGTATGTGTGAGTTTTGGTTGGTTGCCCACGTGAGATAGAAATGTCAGGAGTGAGATGTGTTTGTGTGTTTCTGTTAGTCATTCCTGAAGAATGACTGTGTACTGTATGTTGCTTTTATGGACCAGCTGAACATATTTAACATCCAACGGCACATCATGATTCCTCCCACTCTCTCTTGCTGCATCACGTCTCCCTCATTTCCCATTTCATCTTATCCTCCTGTTCTGAACCTCTGGCACCTTGAGAATGACTATCTACATCACTCCGCTCTCCTCTCCATTCTCTTGGTTATTGTGTACTACAGTATTATTGTTCTGTACTGGAAACAGATTCCTTGTGTGTAACATACTTGGCCAATAAAGGTGATTGTCCTTATCCTTATAATGCTGTACCTTTTTTGTTGTCCACCAGATCCTGGTGGTTCACAGTGGACTGACTGCAGAGACAGGAAGGCAAGCTGAGTTTTCAATATATAAAATGGGCTGGGACACTGTGCAGGACATTTTCATTTCATTCTCCAACAACAGGCACTGATATGTGTGTGCCTTTGTATTACTTACCTTATGGGGACTGAACCGACCATTAACACACACATTGTGGGGACGAGCATTTGGTCTCCACAAGGAAATCACTGAATTTTAGGGTTGAACATGGTTTAAGGTTAGGTGTTAGGCAAGTAGTGGTTATGGTTAAGGTTAGGATAAGTCTACAGGAAATGAATGTAAGTCCCCACAAGGAATGAAAACACAGCATGTGTGTGTGCTAATTTATTATCTGTAGATCAAAACCTCAGAGTGTGTTTGTGTGTGACCCTTAAACCTTTTCTTTCCAGCCCCAGAGGCTTATGGACCATGCTGCTACCCATGACCCCCCCCCACCCCCAATGTGTACAGTCCTTTGATATTGGAGCTGGGTATGAAGATTGTTTTTTTTTTTCTCACACACACACACACACACACACACACACACACACACACACACAGATGCACACCAAGGATAACACAAAGCCATCAGTAAGAACACACTGGAGAGATGAGTCAGTCACATACAGGGCTGTAAATACGTCAACCCCCTCTCTTGCTGCAGAACTCAGTCTGCCCCTGCAGGCATGTGTGGGGAAGGCCAACAAAAAGCCATTGATCTTTTGACTGACACTGTGATGTAAACACAAGACAGGTCCATTTAACCTCCGGTGTCAGAATACACACAGTTTCTGCCACAACGTGTAAGAGTTATATCATGAAACAAAAGCAGGAAGGGGCCTCATCCTGTCTTTAGGCTGTCCCTGTGTTTTACAGGCTTTCCGTGATTGATGCACAATTATGAAAATGCTGTTTACATGTGAAAACAACGTGCATCCACACTGGCTTTTTTAGATGGATCTAATCCTTTGTCCACACTTAAACACCTGAACAACAAGCTGCACCTTTTCTTCATAGTCCTCTTTTGGGAGACAAACAACAAAACTGTGCATCGCAGTAAATATTGGGCACAGACTACATCCTGGTCCCTCTGCTCTTTGTTTTCACTTTTACTGTTTCCATGATTCTGTTTTTGACATCAGAGGACTGAGCAAAATTTGATTTGACCTCTGCTCCCAAATACTACCTGCTGAGACTTCAAAAGATTATTAATAATCATAATAAATCACACATTTAATGCTTTGTGATCAGCTATGTTGACTGATCACAGAGAAAGTTAGAGGCGAGAGTTGTTTTCTCAGTCCACACAGCAACTGTGAGCCAGTGTTTTCAGATTTATACACTCTAAGAGACATTTACAGAAAGATCTAACTTCAAGTGAGAACATGTGGATGAACAGACAAAATAGAGACTGATGTTATCAACTAGTAGAAATGTTTGCGCCACCTATAGGAAAGGTGGAGCAGGTTGTTTTTGTAATAAAAATGGCCTAGCATAGTCACAATTTCATCTTTGTGTTGAATTATTGTAACTCTATTTGGGAATAATTCAAGTTTTGTGTAACATTAGCAGTAACCAATAACATGTTCTGGTAACACCAAACTGTACCTAAGTGTAGTTACATTTGTAGAGAAATACGTAAATCTGAAGCTGCAGAATACAGTAGGATGGTAGCAATACTTTATTGAACAACTGGAAGAATTAAGTAACTATCAGGGTGAAAGATTGGCTTACACCGGAGTCATGTAATGCTGAGGTGATTATGTTACTGAGATAGTTTTGGTAAAAACATCCTGGATGGGCTGAAAATGATAGAGTCAAAGGTGACTGTTTGGAGTAAAACTATCTCAGCAGCCTGAGGGCCAGAAACAGAAAGACAGATGGAGCGAGTGTTTCAACGAGAGCAGTCTCTTATTAACAATAAATGCCTTTGAACAAACTGTCGGGACTTTTTTTATGCAAAGGTGCAAGGTGATGAGCCAAGAGCCTACGTTAGGCCCTACATGTATTACAAGCCCCTTTCTCACGTGCACCTTTTCATGTAAATATATTGTCAATTTTATGTAGTTTGTGTTTTTTTTTTCTTTTCTAACAAAGCTGAGACAGTAGCTAAAGTGTGAATAGAAAGTGGTCAAATTAACATGAAAGTTTCTGTCTTCAACCATCATTATCCATAAAGCATCTATAACAAATATACTTAGTGCAGTGACAAATAACCATGTGAGAACAATGTGACAATGTAAATGGGAACACATGGTTTGTTAATGCAGGTTTAAATTTTGACATTGAATTGTCAGTGGACAAAACCAGTTGGCTTATCTGTACATTCATTGTGAACACGTACAGCACAGCCACTAGAGTTTGACTGTAAAATGTCTGACTGTGCAGAAAGCGTGAGACAAAATGCAAAAGCGGTTAATGAAAATAAAACATTTCCATTTAGTTTCACACAGTCATGCCACAGTAATGAGGCATAGGAATATTGGTTTTTACTTTTCTTTATATCTACGGTAGTTGTTTCATTTATGAATAACATACAGGGCAATAAACACAAGGATTTCTACCACCTCAACTGTTCATTTTTGACAAATATGTACATACAATATAAAGAATGTACATATTTCTCAATATGCACATTTGCTGTATGACTGTACGTTGATGTATTTTAAATCTTGAACACTGGACACCCAAAATATCTCCTCCCACTGCTGCTCTATAGCCTGTCAAAAGTTAATTATGAGCACAGGGTGGACGACATGGCTGACGCTCCTGGTGGGAGTCAGCCCTGGTGGGTGTCTTATTGCCAATCCTTCTCTTAAAACTGCACGGTTGTTATTTTTAAAGGTTCAGTTGTTAATTTACAGGATGTGTTATGCTGAATGTAACAGCCTCGGTTTGAAAGATACTGGGGGCTGATAGAGCCATTAGCATTAGATGGCAGGTTATGCAAAATGAAGCTGAGTGGTCAAAACCTAAACCAAATTGTCAGCACACCAAGAAAGGTTACTGTAGGAATGTGCACAGGTTTAGCTTACAGCTACAAGACTTTGCATGTTCTCTGCTGCACCCTCTGCTTTTCACTTCACACTACAGGTTCCACTGCTTGTGGGTGTCCAAGGACCCAGGTCATAGGTGGAAAACAGACAAATACAATAAATCAAATGCACATCCCTGGCTTCTAGAAGTACTTTATTGATTACATTATGTGAGATGCTGCTGCATGCATCTAGAAACATTTCATCTAAGTTACATGTCATATTCTGTGCAGATCATAAGACAAACTGTGAATATGCACATGTTGTTGGACACAGGTCTGGTCCAAAATGTCCCACACATGTGGAAAGCTGTCCTTCTGATCAACTTCCTTCTATTGAATAAACACATTTTTAATGTATAATCAGTACAACAACAACTGTCGGTACAAACACAACAGGGAGGAGGGAGATGCACACTGGTCTGTCGAATACTGTATGGTTACAGGGACAAAGACAAGATGGGATGTAATGTCCAAATCACCAACAAAAATGGAGGACAGCATATACGTTGTTAGTGTATTGTTAATACTGGAACATATGCATGTTTCATGTGACGCCTCTGTCTGTGTGATAGAGCATGCACACAGACACAAACACTATTGCAAGTTGTGCCCTTATTAAAATACCATAGCCGGTCTGTGTAGCAGCGAGGGCAGTCTCAGTGCTTCATATCTTAATCATGATTACCCCCAAGCAGTTCCTCTGTCACTTGTTTCGTGGCTGTCTCAATGTGTGTCTCATAAAAAGTCCTCCATCCTTAAATGTTAAAAACAAACCTGATGTCAAACACTACTGTGCTTGAATGTAAAATCCAGATCTTTAACTCCTGGATCTTGCTTTTGTACTGTGGCCACGGGGACCTCAGGGCAGCTAATTAGTTTAAAACCTGATGTGGCTGTTGCAACATGCTGCTGATTGTCGTACTGCAAATGACACTGAAGTCTTGCACCAAGATTCAAGGTTTCTTTTAAAGGATAAACCTTGTAACATCTTTACTTTTTTTTGCCAGCACATCCCATGAAAGAGTCCAAAATTAACAATAAATAATTTATCCTACTAACAACCCTGTGTAGCCATGTAAATAAGTCAATCCCACTTACACTCTCCTGCTGCCATAATACTCACAAATATATATTAATCCGCAGCTCAAAGTAGTCCCAAACAAATGCAGTACTTATTTTTGTTTGAGTAACATTTGCTGAAAACTCCAGTGCCCAGCTGTTTCAGGAAACGACTAAGCTTTTTTAAATGAAACTATATATTTATAACCCTGTTTTAAGGTTTACAGCTTCAGTAGGAGTAAACTGGCATGGGGATGATTGTCCCATTGGAAATCCAAATGCATTGATAGCTGGACAATAAGAAAAATACTGTATAGACTTTCTTTTCTAAATAATTATCCTGTCAGACAGTAATGGTGTACTGGGAAAAATTATTTGTAAAGAGCGAGTAACAGTTCTTGAGTTTCACTGTATGTGTCACATTAGTCAACAACTACCAAAAGCTCATTCTTCACCTTGGAAATAGAAGCTTGATCTAAAGAAGTAAGCCTAAATATTTCTGTCAAACCTTGTTTTCACTCATATTTTAATACTGTATGTGCTAATTCAAAATACACAATGTGGAAATTCATTTAATCACTTGTTACCAAGTTATTCCAGTATTCAACTGTTTAAACAGTGTTAAAAAGAGAAAAACAAAGAGACTGGGGACCATGAAAAGGAAGAAGAGAAGGGAGAACTAAAATAATGACAGGAGAAAGACGTTTAGCAAGAAGCCAACTGCAAGCAGCAGCAACTAAAGAATGCAAGATATGGTGGAAAAGGATGGAATAAATTATGGTATAAAAAAGAAGCAAGGAGAGAAAGGAAGCAAAGAAGAAAGCAAGAAAGAAACATGATAGAGAAAGAGCAAAGAACCAAATGAAGAGGGACATACAGTAAGAGAGAAGAACAAAGAAATAACTGTCATAAAACAAACAGATAGATGATTGACTGAAATGTTAAAGTTCTCAGGAGATGAGGCATAGACACACACACACACACACACACACACACACACACACACATACACACACAGTGACCCGAGTAGAAGCTAGTGATGGTCTCTGACAGAGGTTGTCTTCTTGTTGAACTCACAACCACACACGCTGTTTACATGGTGCTCAGTACACTCCCACTGGGATGAGCTGTCATCGCCATGGTTACAGTCTGAGTTCAGAGTGAGGACAGAAAACCAGTTTTCACCAAGCTAAAACTAAAGCCCTAATTTAACACACACTAGCGTAGATGCATGTGTGTGATGCAAAAGCCTGTGATTGTTTTCTGTGTGTCGCCATAATTTTATTTGTTTTCTGCTCAGGCGCTCGCGCGCTCTCTCTCTCTCTCTCTCCCAGTCAGTCTCAGGGTCTCTCTCCCTCGATGTTGGTTCTCCTGTGTTTCTGGTGCCAGAGTGCAGTCGGCAGGTTCTGGCAGCCCTGGTACTCTCTCCGAATCTCACTATCGGTCAGAGGTGGTGTGGCATTGCAGGGAGCGCCCGCCAATGTCACATTTAAAAGGCCAGCCCACGGCTGCACCATGTGAGACATCCCTGCCACCTGGTAACATCATTGGTGGAAGAGGAGATTAGAAGATGATTTAGAAGAGTAAAAAGATTAAATACCTAAATGTAGTAAATCACCTTCCCCAGGTGGTCCAGGAGGCAGGTGGCAGAGCTGATACGGGACCAGCTGCTGTCCTCCCAACCTTGGCTCAACCTCTGGTTTTGGTGGCTGTGGGTCTGCCATGTTTGGCTCTGGATCAGAACCACATTGAGGTGTTTCTGGGACCCTCGCAGCCTCTTTGATAGAACACCAGTGTAGCTCTGATCGACAAACAGCAAAACGCGAGTTGCCCTGCAGCCAGCTAGGTCAGTCAGCAGCTCGCTGACTGAGTATCGCTCCTTCAGATCAGCCTGGAGAGATGGAGGAGGAGGAGGAAGAGGGACAGTGTCAGGGAGACACAGATGATACTGTACTTTTTGGAAACCTTTGGAATAGGCAAAGTTTCAGAAAAATGGAGAGGGTACACAGAGAGGTGTGAGTATCTTTGAATATCCTGACAAGTTTGATGTTTATCGCACAAACACTGGCTTCTGATTTCACTAGGTCTGTTTCCATCACACCTTTTGCTTTTCCTCCTCAGCCATTTTTGCATTGCACTTCTTAAGTCAATTCATCCTCAGTGCCTGATCATTGTGTGTGTGTGTGTGTGTGTGTGTCTCTTACAATCCCGTTGAGGTTGGCGTCCCACAGCAGCATGGTGCCGTCACTACATGTTGGTGAGTTCAGGTAGAGCACCAACGTGTCAGCACAGTGCTGCTTCCTGCAGATGTACGACACGTGGTTACGAATCACTGCTTTCTCCGTTGCTGAGTACACACCCTCTACATCATCTGTGTGGGTGGAGAAGGGCAGAGGAACCAGACGTAGTAGAGAGGGTCAGTTGGCCAGGCCAGTCTTTGGAAGAGTTTTACTTTATATTGTTTGCTACTTTTACACCAAAATTTGTAACACATTAATTGTGAGACCTTTTTTTAATTTAATTTGACAAGATAATAAATATATGGAAATAAATGGCAAGCTGCAAACAGCCGACCAACAAATACCAGTGAAGCAACAGAAAAAGATTTTTGGAACAAAATGTGTTGTGCAGCAGTGGAAAGCAACTGTAAGTACATTTACTCATGTACTGTACTTAGGTACAGTTTGGAGGTACCTGTACTTTACATGAGTATTTCCATTTGCTCCTCCTGTGTACTTGTGCTCCATTACACTAGAAAATACTGTAGCCAGCTGTAGTTACTAGTTACTTATTGGGATTTTGAGGGCATGATCTAGTGAATACACGTAAAGAGACCCAAATAAACTCATGGGAGGTAAATGTAGTGAACTCTACAGTAAATAAGGAGTGATTTCACACATAGCTGTGAGACAGAAGCAAGAAAGCATCCTGAATGTTTACAGAGCGACACTGTCCTACCAGGAAGCTGTCTGTTGCTGGCAAAGAAGGTCTTGATGTGATCACTGTGGAAGCCGTTGTTCTGGAGCATTTTATAGAACATCTGAAGGTTCTGAATGTGACGCTGGAACATCATCTGCTGCTGCCAGCCTCCTGCACACACATATGCAATTGTTTGCATTTCTCATTTTCAAGGATTCAAGATTTTTTGCCATTTGACAGTCTAGGCATATAGGAATTCTCTCCTATATGCTCTCCTTTGGAGTCAGGTAAGGAGTCAAAAGCCAGAAAGAACACTAAGTCTTAAAATAAAAAAGTTACATAAAGGCAACAAAACATTAAAACTGCAATACACAAAAACAGGGTAATAGTATTTTCCCCAGTGATCTTCAAACATCGCCCTTAGTAATTCACATGGTGGAGTTGGATATGTCATTACGCTTGGTGAGGTAGTGAGGGGTTATTGCACATACAGTATATTCTCACATTTCTCACGTGTTCATATTTGCCATCAGTCTTACTGCGGCAGGGAAAAACCTGTTGTAAAGTCTCGTTCTGTGTGTGATGATACTGTCCACCCTGCTGTGCCTGAGGCTGTAGGTGTAGTTTTTGTGTCTGAGCACGGCGTGAGCTGGGTGGCGTGGACCTCTGAGTATGTCCTCATGGGGAATTGACTTGCATTCTTTACCTACATTTTAAGGGGACTTGTCCAAACCTTAATCTAAACCACTACTTGCCTAACACCTAACCCTAAATCAAGTTGTCACCCTAAAATTCAACAATTGACATGGTGGCGAGTAGCATATGGTTGGTGGCCCGACACCTTATTCAAACACTTTATGCCTGTAGGTCGTTTATCACTCTGACTCTCCACTGTCTTTGTATGCAAGAGGGCAACCTCAGACATTTATGATGCAGAAATGGGAAATGCAAACTCTTTGCAAGCTGTGGGTACATGTAGTCGTTTTAGTTGACTGTAACTGAACTAATGGGAATGATAAAGCAACCACTTCTGTCTTGAAATTCAGCCCACAGGTGGTTAGGGCTTCACACTATGTAATATGTGTGGTTGATGATTTTTCTTCTTTAAAAAAACAATTAAGGCTTAAGTGGATATATGTGTGAGGTTGTCTGCTTAAACTGACATGCACTCAGTCATGAGTGTTGCCCATTACTGGTTTCAGTATCTAAGATGGCAAAAGACTCAGCTTCAAGTTTCAAAACATGCCTCAGACCTCAGTGTTATGGTACAGACTTTGTCGGTACCTGTGCATGTTATAGAATTTTTAAACTAAAAGATCAAAATACATTGTAGTCGATTGGAAGGACAGGTGGCATTGATTCAGTTATGGACAACACAGACGCTACCTGAGATAAGCACAGCATGGTCACAGGTCTGGTAGAGCCGGCAGGAGAGATGAGTGGCCAGCGGCTGCTGGTGGCAGCGTCTGGTATTCTTATTCAGCTCACAGCTGGAGGTGGGCACACTGGGAGAGCCCATTGGCAGTAGCTGAGGGCACGTTGCAAACTCTGCATGGTCTGTTGGAGGCAGGGCCACAGATGAGTTCAGCAATGACAAATGATCAGACAGTAGGTTTATATGGGTCACAATCAATAACAACAATTAAGGACTACTTAATCTCCAGAGGTAGGATTTTGGTTTTATCCTGGTAATTGTCTGGGATTGCCTTAACAGCAAAGATAACATTTTGCCAGAGGCCCAGGTTGCTGGCAGAGGCTGCAGGTGTGGGTGGTCTTGGAAGAACATGAGAATAACTCTGAATTTCACTCAAAAAGCCTTCTACTAGGAAAAGTGAAACCAAAGGCCACCCCGCCTGTAAAACTCAAGTGGATTTTAACAAGCCTAGGTTCATCCAGGCAATTTGACATAATATTCATACATTTTTTCACATCTAAAACTTGCAAAATCAACTTTGAGTGGGATACATTCAATGGACACTGTTACAAGGGGAGTGAAACCAGTGAGCTTTATTCTAGGCTGACATTTGTGATTTTGACTGAAATACCTTGAAAAGTATTAGATGAATTGTCAAAACATTTAGACTCAAGCTCCTCATGGATGGATGTTATTAACTTTGATCACTTACCCGGTGAAATATATCTGCTACACAGATTGGCACAACATTTTGTAGATGTTATGTTTCCAGAGGACATATACTGACTGGTGATCCTATGACTTTGGCACAATTGTTTCAGAAATTTAATTTGCCCAGTATTTGTCCAGTGGCTGCAAACTGGTTCATTACAACTTTGAAAGGTTTGAGGATGCTCCAGCTTTCAAGGATTAATAATTAATTAAAGCTACAGTAAATAACCTAAGCTGCACTAGCATGATACTCGAAATCAATCCACTCTGCTCTGCCCAGCACTCACTCTCCCTGCTCCACCATGCTCTACTATGGCTACTATGGCCACCTATGCTCTGCCCAGCTCTTCAGATATTTGTCATTATGAAATTACAATAAATGCAAATGCAATAAAATTGAAAATCTCTGATTGGTTGGAGGTCAATCCCACTCAAAACCTTTTAGAAGCTAATCTCTCTGCTCTGCTGTCAGTGCTGTTCAATGGGTCTGGGTGACAGGAGGCTTCGACAGCACCTCGCCACATTATGACAAGTTTTGGAGCAGATTTCTACAACAATATCTGAAAAAAGTTACATACTGTATCTTTAATCTTTTCTGTTTTACCTAACAGTGGTTATTATACAGGCTACACTGTTGATGAGCATTTCTAATTGTGTGTGTGCTCTAAGTTGAATGAATAACAGTGCATATTTTCTAGTTTTCGATATAACACAAGCCCTGTGATAAACTGGTGACCTGTCGTCCCCCCCCCCCAAGCTTGGCACTACTGGCATTCATGTGGGTGGCAGAGTAAGAATTTCATTGTACAGGGAAACGCATTTCTTTACTGTGCATATGACAATAAACACTTTGACCTTGACCTTTGACCTATTGTCTTCTGTTACTGTATGTAGGTCTGCAGTATATTAAGCAATATGCATGCAATAGATGGACTGTGTACTGATGTCAGTTAAAATGTGTACCCCCACCACAAATGCCAAACTCCACCTATGTGCTTAGCGAAGCTTAGCACAAAGACTGAAACAAGTGAGGAAACTGCCTCCAACAAGAAGAAAACTAGGCCTTCTAGATCCTTCATGTTTGTTAGGGTTTTGTTCCGACTCATTAAATCCTAATAAAATGAGGGATTTAAGACCTACCCACACATCTGAGTCTCTGTGTTCGGTTGTTGTCTCCGACTCCAACCACCAGTGGGAGGAAGTGGACCTCACAGAGGCCTCCAATGGCCCACGGCTGCCACTGCTAGTGGTAATGCTACCACTGTGCAGCACTCCACTGGACAACCGGCCATGTCCATAACCAATAAGCCTCTCTGGCCCGGCCTGGCGACGCTTCAGCTGGTTCTGACAGTGGCCCTTCAAAGCCAGAGTCAAACACTCCTCACCTGAAGACACAAGACAGAAGCCAGGGTCAAAAACTGATGATACACATTGTAAGTGCAGGTTTAGTCACACTCTCCTGCTGTGGAAGATAAGATGTGAATGCTGGAAGCTTGGCCTTCTTCTTCTTTTTGCATGAAAAGGTGATATGGTGCTTGTTACAGGTTTGTGTATGAGTCTCACCTTTTGAAAATGTGTCACTACTTTTGTCAGGAATGGGTTGATACTCAAAACCTGCCAGAATAACTTGGGTGGATTTTAAACAACAACAAAAAACAAAATAAAAACACAGAACAGTACAAAAAGTATTCCTGGTAAGTTCTTGGTGAATTCTTTCCCCCAAATATGCTCCCACGCTGGGCTGGTTCCTCATCTCTGTGATTTGTGTAACATTACAACAATATACACACAAACTGCAGCTTGATCATTCTGGGAAAAAAGTAGTTTTGGGTTCTTCCACCTTTTTCCCCTTTATCCATTTAACATTCTCACTAACCAGCCTTTAAGGTTATATCTTATCTTATCTTCATTTCCACAGCTATTGCTCTTCTGCAAAACTCCCTTTTCCTCCTCTGTTTATTTTTAATTCATGTCCTTTTCAGGTTAAATGAAGTCTGAAGAAAGTTTGGCTCTAAAGACGCTGATCCACATGCATCTACAGGAACCAGCAGGGGGCGCAGTGCTGTGCATGCATAAATAATTGACAGGTGTGTGCTTGTGAAACACATGGCCGAATTCACCTCAACATCTGGTGCTAACCCCTCTCACAGCAGGAGGTCAGCAACTTGCACTTTAACACATGTTACAGGACTTAGGGGACCATCACATGCACTTTCTGCCTCCTTACACTGTTTTGATATAAATAAAGTACTTTGAAAACTTCTTTTACTCCCTTTTTGCCCTTTAAGCCACAGTAAAGTGGTTGTTTGAAAAATTAAAATGAAAACTTGAATTTTTTTCTTTTATAAATGCTGCTGTTTCATGAATATGACCAAAATACTCTGACTTTGCCTTTAATGTGATCACTTACAGCATTTGACTGTCAAGCTGTCAGACCTGCATATCTTACCTCAAACCTTACACCTAAATGAAAGGTTTCAGAACTTTCATAGCTGTAGCCATTTTGGAGCTGAACTGTTATTGTCATTTTTTACACTTAATGCTAAAAAAGTAGTTCAATAAAGAAGTTGTGGTCAGCCAAAAATATCCTCACCTCACTCTAAGTCTAAACCTCAGGTTGGTCATACCAGTACAAAAACACACTCACTAACAGACACACATCAGGTGTTGCTGAAGAAGTAGCTGTGGGTGAAACCCCTCTGAGCAGGAAAATGTCCTGTCAGAGAGGGCGAGTCACGCACATTCGACTTTTACTTTCTGTTCTTCAGTTATAGGCAAAACACACACTCACACTAAAACCGCATATACGCACACACACACACACACACACACACACACACAGTATAAAGAGTGTCTTGACTCACCCAGGTAAATGCCATCCAGGTGGGAGCATCTCTTCTTTGTCACATTCACATCCACATAGAAGAGGACCACTGGGTGTCCAAAGTTCTCCCCGGGGCTCGGATCCAGCACCAGCACGGCATCGTGGGCCATGGAGCCGGGGAAAGGCGGCTGATGTCTGTGGGGTCGCTCCCCATGGTTTATCACCTGGCTGATGCTGAAACCTCCTCGTGGTTTGGAGCCCACTGTTCCACTTGAGGAGTCTGGCAGAATTGCCACAACTTTGTCTGAGTTACCTGGAAGGTTTGGGAAGAATAGCCTGTTATTAGGAAAATGAACTATATATAGTTTAAAAGACAAACTAGAATATAAAATATGTGCATAGGTTACTAAATCTATTATGGTCATTTGAAGGTGATATGATGTAGGAATGTGTCAGGCCACTGTAACACTAGCAGAACGATACGTGTCTGTGTCTACAGTATCTACAGGAATCAGTGTTACTCCATTTAAATACATCAGCTAGTAAGTGGTGTATGTGATATTCTACTTTTATCCATTTCAAATGACTTTATATGTTTAAATGTGTTTTTTTTTCTTGGGATTTGTCCTTCTGAATTACTAGATAATCATACAATGTACTATCAGGGGCTTTATTAGATTTTTTTACTTATATATTACACCACATACAGGGTGGGCCACGGAAAAGTTGGCTGCCTCCAAAACAATCCACCTGTTTGTTCATCCTATCGCTGGAGGCGGGCTACTTTTCTGTGGCCCACCCTGTATTATCCAACAGTGTCTGTAGCTATATAATAATTTGGTTGTTTGTTGTAATGCTAATCTAAAGAAATTAGATTTTATCTTTCCTAATATATTTGGAGAAATATAATTTTGAGTATTTGAGCTAAAACAGAAATGGCTCTTTAATTTCTTTAAGGTGGTATAAAGACCATTGTATAAGGTCTAAAATTCATTTGTTAGATTTATTTGATTGTGTTATTGGATTATTTTAAGACAAGTACATCCTGCATATTGATTGATTGATTTTGTTAGATTTTAACCTTCCATGAACATCTTATCACATTTTGAATATTGTCTGACACAGAATACTGAACATCATCAACTGGTTGTACACTGTTTTCTCACTGAACACATACTGTATCATCACCTATTGGCTCCGACATGTAAACAGCCACAGCAGACAGTGGCAGGTGGGTGAGCCGCCTGCACTCGGCCTCAGAGAGGGAGGACATGCGGAGACACCAGTCCAGCTGGTCCCATTGCAGCGACTGGAGGCCTGAATGGACCCAGCGCTCCAGCTGGGCCGAGGCCACGCTGCCTGCTGGGGCCACGGCTGCACTGTGGAGGATAAGGATGGAGAGCAGGGCCGCAGGAAGCATCAGGAGCCGCATCATCACACCATCTACTTGTTCCTTAGATCTACTGTTGGTTGCACCTTTTAGTGTTTTTTGCTTTTCTCAGTTTTCCAGGTGTAAATATGCTTTCCTTTTTTGTCTCCACCTTTGTCCTCACTGTTCTTCAGATTTGTCCTTTTTCTGAACCTTACTTCTGCTTTTCCTCTTAGTTCCTCCTTTTCTTTCCTTTTGACCTTTTCCCAATTATTCCTTTTCTTTTCTGTACTTGCTTTAAATCTCCTTGTCCTCTCGTTTTCCTTTTATTTCTCTGTATTCTTTCTATTCCATTACTTTGACTCTTCACACCTGCTTTCTTGTGGTTTTCTTTAATTTTTTTTGGTCAGTCCTTGAACTTTTCCTGCTTGTCTTCATCAAATAGCAAATTCAAACACTTTCTGTTTTCTTCCCTCTCTCAGAATTATCTACTGAAATGTCTAAACACAAAAATAAATTTAGTCTTTTCTGTGATATTCCTTTTTCCTTATTCGCACTTTATCTGGAATTGAGAGAGTGACGTTCATCCCAATGTTGCACTACAACATTTTTTTTTTCATATATCGGATAACAGATAACTTTCTCCTCTTCTCTCTTTCTGCTTTCTGTTTTACTTCTTTTTTTCTGGATTTGAAGAAATGGAAAACCTGTTACTCTGTCTTTGTTTTAGTCTTTATATCTTCTTTCCTTGCTTCTGAGTGGATGTGGCAGACACCAATATCCTCTTGTGGTTGAGCTTACAATGAAACCCTTTCAATCCTTTCTTGCTTCACTTGTTCTTCTTAGTTCCTCTTTTCTCCTGGATTTCAGAGGGGACAATATATCCAATATTCCCCAAAGGCGCCAGTTCAGACCATTTTGGTTGTTGTCTTTTGTAGATAGACTGACATTTCCACCCCTTCGTCGTCTTCTTTTTTTATTCCTCTTTCAGGGGAATTATTTATTCAGTAGAGCTGGGGCGGCTTCAGGCTCTCTGTTAGTTTAGAAGGTGATAAATCATCCTGCGCTAAGAAGACTTTGTCCTGATGAACAAGACACAGCTCTCAGAGGACAGATCCTGTTCCTGACCAGTGTGTCCTGCAGACTCTTTACTGTCAGTGACGCCCAGAAGACAGAAGCACTCCCACAGCTTGACCCGCTCACTGCTCAGCCTCTGTCTGCTCACTCTCTCATGATCTTTTTATCTAGCTGACTCTCTCTCTCTCTCACACACACATGCACACACACTTTCTCTGTGTGCAAGCTCTGACATGCCAGAAGGAAAGAAGGGAGGCTCCAGAAAGGAGGAAAGGATGAGTGGGAGAATGGAGAGGACAAGACAGAGGAAAAGAGAGGGTGGTAAAGGTAAAACAGACGATGAGAGATGAGAAAGAAAAAAGGCAGAAGTGAGAGTAAAGAAGAGAATGGACAAGGGACAGCGGGACAATAGAGGAGATAAGGGATGAGGGAAGAAGATGAGGAAAAGATGAACGAAAGGAAGGGAGAGAGAAAGAGTGGGAGGAAGTGAAAAGAAGGTGGGGGAGAGAAATGCAAAGGGAAAGAAATGCCAGAAAAGTGGAAAAGGTGAGAGAAAAAGTAGAATGAGGTAGGAAAGGACAGGAAACTGTACAGAAGTGATAAAAAGGGGAAAGACGAAAAGAGCAAGAAGGAAGGAAAAAGGAAGGAGAAAAAAGAAGACATGAGAATAAAGGAGGAAAAAGGAAGGAGATATAAAAGGAAACTGGGAAAAGTGAGAAGAAAGATGAAGGGGAGTAAAAGAAATGTGAAAAGAAAGGAGAAACTATAGGAGAGAAGGAAATTGAAAGAAACAGGGATAGGGAAGGAAAGGGAAGAAGTGAAGGATAAGGAAGCAAAAGAGAAGAGGATGGAAGGAGAGGGGAAAGGAGACTGAGTATTAGGTAGAAAACGGAAGTGGCAAAGAGGAAGAGGAAAAGAAGTGGGGTGGCAGGAAACATGAATGATGGATGGAGAGGAAAAGTGAAGAGGAGCAAAAGGATGAAAGAAAAAGAAGGTAAGGAAAAAGGAAAGTATGGGAAACTAAGGAATTGAGAAAAAGGAGCAGGAAGAATAAAGGGGCAGGGGAAGGAAAAAGGTAAGGGAGAAGGAGGAGAGGAAAACAAATGGAAAAATGAAAAAAGGGAATGAGGGGTGATAAGAAGAAAGGGGAGGAAGTAGAGAAGAAAAGAATGGGACAGAGGGTCAAAAGAGAAAAGAAATGAAGAAGTGAGAAAAACATTGACAGAAAAGAGGGAGAAGAAGAGTGAAATTTATATAAGGAGGTGGGGAAACAGGAAATCGAGAGGAGCAGGGAGGGAGGGGAGGAGAAAGCTGCAGGCCATAGCTCAGATGAGCCCTCTAGTGATGACACATGATGTACAAACATTGTTAGGTCCTCAGCAAAGAAATGACAGTAGGGGACCAAGTGAAGCTGACATGAAGATTTTTATCAGGTTAAGTAGATAAAAGCACTTTTTGGACACTGACAGTTTAATTTGGAACAAGGAAAGACAAAAAAAAAGTTTCTAACCATTATGTGACTGTTTTGTTTTTCTGACAAGCTGTCCTCATTACAGCTGTCAATGAGGAACGGTGAACCCGGTTGCTTCAAATAAATAAATGTTGACTTCAGAATTCCTACAGAAAATTCAAAACTTAATCATTTATTAAGTTGTTTATGTTTGCGAATTAAAGTACATGTACCCTCATATGCACCCACAGTTTCCTGTGCAACTTCACACTGTGGTGGATTGATACACAGTGCAAGAAAACATTCTATACCAAAGCTGACGGGAATTTTTTTTTTTTGCAGCTGGCTTTTAATTCAGTAAAATGGGATAGAAGAATATAGCCTACTTATTTTACTTAAGGACTGTCCAATAGTAAATGTTTCTTGCCACCACTGACTGTTAAAGAAATTATATTTAAAAAGATCACAACAAAATATGTAGCTGTAGATCAACACCAGTGACGTGCGGTGAGGTTGGCAGCTGGTGAGGCACTAACTCTTTACAGTCAGATTTACAAATACAAATTGTCTGTTAACAGACAATGCGTTGTGTTTTATATCTCATATCAACATTCTTCACACAAATGTGACCCATATTTAATTTGAGGTTAAAATTTATTCCAATTGAGCTTATTTCTAACTAGAAATAATAAAAGTTTATGGTATTAACTTTACTGGTACACGAAATCCATTTGTCAGCTAGTATGTATTACAAACCCTTTTACCGTTCGAATCCAATATTAAAACAAATGTTTTCAATAAAGAAGATCCTTCTGGACAAAAATGTCCAGACTGTCAAAAATGTTTTGATTGAAAGTCCAGATTTGCGAATTTTCTCAGCTTGGAAATGTAATCTTCCATTTTGATAAGGCGGATTGTAAAGGAAATATAAACAAGCACGAAGAAGATTGTAGGTAGCGCAAGAATCTGTGGGCTCACTAGCGCCCTCTGCC
>NW_018128065.1:735-2884 GCF_001952655.1 Monopterus albus | reverse complement strand
GTTCATTTTGAGTTCAAGCAGGGAGCTGGTGCAGAGACTGGGCACACAGGTGGAGGTGAGGACGGCCTTCATCACGGAGGAGGAGGAGAGGGGTTTCCTACGGGAGTTGGAGCCAGGTCTGAAGAAAAAACGCTACGAGTTCGACCACTGGGACGATGTGAGCCATGTTCATAAGTTTTCTATAGGCTCATTAGTTACGTCAGGTCTGCGTAAGTTCTTGTATGTTTTCATATAAACAGCTCGAAACACCTTTTACTTCCTAACTATTTACTAATGATCATTTTTTATCCCCAGTTCTGTGACTCTCCTGTGTGTAGTCCTTGTGTATTATATACATGAGTCACAGAGCTGAAACCCAAAAAATAAGGAAATAATATATTTATTTCCTCTTCCTCCCAAAGTTGAAGAGGTGCATTTAACAATTTTAATGAGATATACAAACTAGTGAATTCTTGGGAATGAAATTTTAATTGTGATGTAAATAATTGTACTTTCTGTGTGTGCCCAGGCCACGAATGGCAGTAATTAAATTTGTTACAATCAACTCATAAAATCATAAATTAGGCAAGGTGATATAAGGCTTTAGGCCTATAACCTCATAGGCTGAGAAATAATTTCTGAACATCATTTCACAAAACCTTTGAGTCAAAGTTGTCAAACAAATTCACACTCTAAATATTTGCCAGCCTGTTAATCTGTCACTCTACACTTGCAAAGGTAGGTCATGACAGTGATGCTGGCTTTATTTGTGCTTCGTTCACTTATCCACATGTAGGCTATTCATGGGTACCGAGAGACTGAACGTGTAAGGTGGGGGGCAGCGTGTGAGGAGGTCTTGAACCGTGTCCGGTCTGTAGCATTTCCTGAGGGTAGCCCACTCCTCAGGCCTGTGCACGTTCTAGATCTGGACAAGACTGGCTACATCAAGCCTCACATGGACAGTGTCAAGGTGGGGTTCTCTCTCTCTCTCTCTCGCTCTCTCTCTTCTCAGTGTACATTGGCTTCAGGATATGCATGCTTGTGAAATAAAACCGACAGTCACAAATGTTAGACCTTAAGACAGTGAGACTGTTTGTGTTGCTGTTATCTCTGCTCTTGCTGCCATTTTGACTGTCCGTCTTCTATTTTTTCAGTTTTGTGGCAGCACTATTGCTGGGGTGTGTCTTCTGTCAGACAGTATCATGCGCTTGGTGAAGGAGGACTGCAAGGAGGAATGGCTGGACCTCCTGCTGCCCCAACGCTCCCTGTGTTAACTATTGATGGTGCTGGACTGTATGGATGCCTGACATAAATGCACCAGACGACGGTGCCTACCTATAATAAATCAAATAACAATAATGGGGATTTGCTTCGCATAGTACGAACACCCCCTTTTTCAGTCAGAACGAAGTCTAATGCCAATCTGTTCTGATACAACATAAGAGAAGTGGCTGCCAGTTGCTCCTGAAACCTAACAACTAAATTTCTGGTAAGATTAGTGAGGTTAGTAAGATTAGTAAGACACTGAACATTAAACTAGACATAGGACAGTATACAAATATATTTATCAAATTGTCTTAATTGCTCTCGCTGTGGCCACACAGAGCAGTCAAGAATGTCACATGCATCTATCATTAAAGTGGAAGTTTTACCCAAATCAAAAACCAACTCGAGTGGAATCAGGAATCATTAGCTCTTTTCGCATGGTGTATGTGGGACCTTGTTTCCCACCACAATATGGGTACCACTATAACTAGGCTAATGAGGCCCAGTACACACACAAGCGTACCAAGAAAACTGTCTAAATATGGAAGCAAAACGGCATCATAATGATTTGAATTTATATCATTGTCTGAATAATAGGTTTTGAAATATTATACATTGAATTCTATATTCTGAGTTAATGCACTCTGAATTTTACGCAGTGAAATTACAAGTAGAGATTTTCAAGTTAGAAAAATACATAATTTAGATTTCAAACCACGCCAATATTATTAAAATAATTCAAATATAAAAATGTACGTCTAATTTTCAAAAAATATATTCAATGCGTTTCTTTCAAGAAGCACTATTCAGAACCAGAAAGTTCAATCAACTCATAATTCAGACTGTGACATTCAGGTGCAGAAATTCAAAACAACATCCGGGACACTGGGCAGTAGCAATCGAG
>NW_018128065.1:0-612 GCF_001952655.1 Monopterus albus | reverse complement strand
CCCCTTTTGAAATAGGATGGCATTCACAGTGCCGTCCTTTTCATCAACATCCAAATGAAAAGGCTGGGAGTAGTCAGGTGCATGCAAAGCACATGCGTGTGCCAAAGCCTGTTTTATGGCAACAAAAACCTCCTCCGCTTGTGGAGTCCACAACAAAGTAGAACCTTAGTTCTTATAGCCCGCCTCTGTGAGCATGGCATGGAGAGGTGCCACAAGGCCGGTGAAATCGGGCACAAAATTCTTGCTGTAATTAATAAGTCCTAAAAACTGCATCATGGTCTTAATGGTGGTGGGCTTAGAATGTGAGAGAATGTCATTGGGTGTGTGTGTGTGTGTGTGTGTGTGTGTGTGTGACTCAGTCATGTGTAGAGCCAGAAGCAGACACTACGTGTCCCAGAAAGGAGACTCGAGGTCTCCCAATCTGCAGTTTGTCCTTGGAGACTTTGAAGCCATTCCTGGCTAAATGTGACAGCAAGGATCCAGTAGCTGTCATTATGATCTCTGAGTCAGGAGCCACTAACAAAAGGTCATCAACATATTGTAACAAAGTGACCCCTTGTGGAAGTGATAGAGCTTTCAAGTTTTTCGCAAGATGTGGTTAAAGATGGAGGG
>NW_018128064.1:825490-831477 GCF_001952655.1 Monopterus albus | reverse complement strand
TAATGTTTTTGCTGGAACTTGTTCACATCAATGAATGGATTTTAAAAACCACTTGTTGTATAGACTTGCAGGAAAACAACGGGAAATGACAGATTTAGCTGGTTTAAACACATTTTATATATTTGTCACTTAATTCATTAGCAAGAAAACAAAGTTTACCAAACATGAAATACACACACACACATTCTTTGTGTGCATTAACCCCATGCGATAGAAATTTTTAAAAGGGTAACCTGCACACAGAGTGTCTCAGACTTTATTTAAACATGTTTCATAACACCATCTTCCCAGTAGACAGTGCTTTCATATTGTGGTTTTCCAATGAGCTAGAACAGTGGTCCCCAACCTTTTTATCACTGCGGACCGGTCAACGCTTGACAATTTTACTGCGGCCCGGGGGCGGTACGTAGATTGTTTATATTGTAAATATAATAATAAATGTAAATTCACTGTGTACTTGTATGCAACTTTATTAGCAGCTTCCTCGTAACATTGCGCCAACAACATAACATGAGTATAACATCAAAGTCTCAGTTTTACCATGCACAGAGATAGGCAATGAGGCTTGTCGCCATGGCAGCCACTTCTCCATTTACAAAGCATGGGCAGGGCGAGGCAAGTTAATTTAGGGAGAACATATTCATACGCAGAAGGAATTCAAAGTGCTTAACACAGTGCACACCAATAGAAAAAACAAGTCCATATAATATCCGCACAGATAAAACATAATAATGTGCATATAGATAAAACGTTAGAATGCAAATTAGAATAAAACATGGGAATTACTGACTCGACTCAAAAACCTCTTTGACAGTTCAATTGCTTCATTTGAGCTTCCTGCCCTGCCCCTCAAAGCCCTCCTCACCACACCAAAACTGTGATACAGAAGTGAAACTGAAAGAAGAAACTTTGGCACTGAAAAACACTGAGATTGACAAAAAATCAGAAGGTTGTCACTGAAACAAACAACCTATGATTGGCATGTGTGACTTACATTATTAAAAATAATTATACTAAACCTTAAACATTGTTGTTGGAGTTGCAAATTCAGAAGTTGGTGTAGGATCAGGTGTTGTACTTGCAACAGCCATGGTTATTGTTTGGGCATGTTTTGAAGTTGCCAATTCAGAAGTTTCTGTCAGAGCAGGTGTTGTACTTGTCAGTCATGGTTGTTGTTGGAGAAGGTGTTGTGGTTGTTGTAGGTGTTGTCCTTGTGACAGAAAGGTTTGTCGTTGGAGCAGGTGTAGTACTTAGAGAAGGTTTTGTGGTTTCTGCGGTATTGTGGTTGCTGCCACAGCTGTTGGGGCAGGTATTGTGGTTGCCGATTCAAAAGTTGTAGTCGATGCAGGTGTTGTGGGCGTCACAGCCATGTTTGTTGTTGGACCTTGTACTGACGTTGTTGGTGTAGGAGATGTTGTTGGAGTAGTTGTTGGTGTTGTTGCTGCAGAATCTGTTGTTGGAGTGCGCGTTATGGTTTGCAATTCAGAATCTGCTGTCAGTGCAGTTGTGGCAATTGTCCCAGCCATGGTTGTTGTTGGAGCACGTGTTGTAATTGTTGATGTCGTAGTTCCAGCAACTGTCGGGGTTTCTGGTGCTATTGATATAATAATCAATGGCAGGGAGTTAGATCACTTCATATTACTCGTCGGCTGAGTAAAGTACTTTTTTTTTTCTTTATCTAAAAATAATCCACGTGCATCTAACTCCTCCTTTTTTGAGTGTTAAACTGTTAAAATGGATAAATTGGCATTGAATTAGTCTTTCTTGTCATACTCATTGCTTGCCTGTACCCTAAGTAGCAGATAGTTCTGGATCTACATAAGTCAGAAAAACTTAGAAAGACTAGATTAGTTGTACTTTTGAAGTTGGAAATGGTAATGTGAGGGAAGATGTCTTAAATGCAACAGTGGAAATCCAGTGAAACCATGTTCAGCCTCATCAAAAAATGGAATGCAAGTACAGAAATAGCATTTTGCAGTTTAGTTAACAGCTACTTGTTGAACAGCTATGCACCTTTCTGGAAATTGCTGGATATTGGTTTTATGACAGGAAACTGTATTTATAACTAGTTCCAGCAATTTGTTTTTGACTACAAGGGCTCAACAGCATGTGGCTTATGAAAATTCCATTGAGAGTTCCTGGTTTGAAAGAACTTATAAGGTGAACTGTCTTGGCTTACAAGCAAAAAAGACACTGACCAACTTAAACAAGAGGACTTTAGTGCAGAACACAGTGTGCCTCAAGTTGCATCAAAAAGACACCGGGTTAAAGGTAAATTTGGCTTAGCAATTAGCTGAAGCTCGGTTGCTTCTGTATTTGAAATGGAGATGTACAACAGTTAAAATTAGATTAGATTCAACTTTGTCATTACACATGTACAAGTACAGCGCAATGAAATACAGTTTAGCATCTAACCAGAAGTTCAACAACAGCAGTGCAGAGTGCGCAGTATCAACACTATGTACGGTCAGTAAAAGTATCTGGTTTTGATGGTCATCAGAACCAGGTAGGTTAACTTTATTAGTAACTCAGTGGGACAGGACAAGTTGTGTGACACACAGCAAACTAGAGCAAGAGCCAAAATATAGTGCCTTCTTTTTAATCAAAAATGATTCTGAATTGAATTGTGAGTTTTCCAAAGATTCTCACCCTCCGTGTCCTTGACAAAGAGGCATTCAAGCAGAAGACATTTGCTCACTTCCAAGGGTGAATGTAATGTTTTTGCTGGAGCTTGTTCACAGCATCATAAATGAATGGATTTGATGACATTTTTGGAGAGGTAGGGTATAGCCCATGAACAGTTTATTATATTTTGGTGCTGATGCGGATCATAATCCAGATCCTGGAAGTTTTTTTCAAGGATTCTTTGCCACTGTGACTGTTGGAAAGGCTTTTGATTGCATGTGAGCCCTCTTGTGGTGAAAGCGCACAACTGTGCTGTTGAGCACTTTGACCACATACAGTACATATACAGCAAATCCCTGAGCCAGCGACAGCTGCCCATTCATTGTCATTGGAAACTGGAAATGACAGATTTAGCTGGCTTTAACACATTTTATATATTTGTCACTTAATTCATTAGCAAGAAAAGAAAGTTTACCAAACATGAACAATATACTTGGTTTGAGAAACTAAAGTCATTGTTGAAATTTGTTTTAGAACATTTTCTTATTTATTTACAATGACAGGTGGACTGTGTGAGAAACCATTTCCTGGTAATGAGGCTTGTCGCCATGGCAGCCGCTTATCCATTTACAAAGCATGGGCAGGGCGAGGCAAGTTAAGTGCATTGGTGGTTCAGTGGTAGAATTCTTGCCTGCCATGCGGGAGGCCCGATTCCCAGCCAATGCAGTATGCTGGGGGTGACTGTGGTACAGTGGGTAGAGCAGTCGTATCCCAACTAGAGGGAGTCCACATGTCAAAGTGTTCTTGGGCAAGGCACTGAACCCCCAAGTTGCCCCTGATGTTTAGAGCCATCGGTGTGAGTTGGCACCGCAGATGGTTGCCTCGGTTCTGTACCAGAAACAAATTCCTTAGTGCAAATATTTAAAATTGAATTTGACAAAATAATAATAAAGAGACATTAAGATGGGACTGCACCTAAAATCCAACATTCTGTGTTTACTGATAAACATTTTTCACCTTCCACCCAAGGTACAATATAGGTATTTCTGGCAGTTTGTAGAGTTGTTATACATCACCACAGCACAGCAGATTACAATGATATTTTCAAACTGTTGAGAAACTCAAAAGAATAATCTCTTTCCAGTTGCAATGAAATGGTTGCCCCTTCACACTGTGTTTAAACCCTGAAAAGCTGTCCTCATAAATTCACCTTAGCCTGTTTCTGTCCACACAAGGTTTCTATGGGGAAACCTTATACCTTTGAATGCTTCTAACAGTGATGTTGTGGGTTCTATTCGGGAGGTGGTCAGAAACCTAAAATTACAGAAAACAGAACATCAGAAGATCAATCTCATTCTCTTCACCCCACCATTTATATTGTGTCAATGCATTATCATCATTAATTGGCTGAAGAGAATTTACAAAAACTAGTTACTCTGTGCGTTCTGTTTTACGTACCCAATTAACAAGCGTAATGATGGTTCCATTGCCAAGCACTCCATAGGAAGATGTAGATATAGAAGATACATGAATCTGTAGATATGCCCGTGATACCGGACCTGTAGGGATTCATAAAACATAAATGTGGAAGTTCTTCAAAAGTATGAATAATGAAGCTGACTTGTCTATGTCATTGCTAACAAATGCCCCCTGTCCTTGAACATACACTTACTGCTGTTCTATTTTTAATTTTAAAGGTAATAACAGCACCTTATCATAAAAGACAATAACTGGTTCTGCCCATGTTTGAACTGAGTGACTCATCTGTGTATGGACACTTGTTTTGTCCATAAATCTGGTCAGTTGTCTGCTCCCTGTTTGAACTGTTTGCTTTCCTCTGCCTGCTTGTTAATTTACTGTTTGCTGCTTTGACTAATCTTAAGCCTACTCCTGTAACAATGCACTGTGGCACAATATGTTGTGATCCAAAAATGTGCCGATATTCATTATAAAACTGGGCAACGGGTCACAATAAGAAGTCAATTAGATTTTGAATCCCAAAAGTTGTAAATGTGATTTGTAACTGCTAGAGGGCGCGGTAGCCGTGACTTGCTGCCGCCTGGAAAGTCACATGACAACACATACACACCTGGTTTCGTGAGATCTTTGTTTGGGGCGGACCTAGCCCAAAATGCATAAATGTAATGTGAAAACATGACTCAGCATTCAGAAGTTGGAATTTCCTGCGGGAGCTCTATCTCTCTGAATCCAGCGCTGTGAGACTTTCTTGTAATCAGACTTTCAGTAAACTTTCTGTTGATTTTAAACAGTCCTCTCCTGTCGTCACTTCTCGTGCTTCCAACAAAAGAATTGGGTTAATTTCTGACAAAGAGGTTAGAATCTAACATTCTATCAAACTGAACTGTGGTGGTTTTGTTACACCCCTACCTGCTCCCTATACTGAGCTGGTTAGTGCCTCAAATGTGCCCCTTACCTGAGCTTGGAGACTCTTCTGTTCCTTGTATTATTTGACCAAACTACCTGCCTGAAAGTAATGATCTAACTGAGCCTCCTGTGTCACTTGTTAAACACCTATGAAGCATTTACTTACCTGAACCTCCCGAGTTGTCTGCCAGCACTAGTCTACCTGGTACCAGTTATTTACCAGTGTCATCAGTATTATCTGCTGTCTTCCACTCTCCTCAAAGCGCTTCCATTCTTTGCAACAGATCATCTGTATCCCTATTTTACTAATCCTGTGAAAGTTGAACTCCTGCCATTACACCTGTGTTTTTACCTAACATACTTCTCTGATTCTGGATTTACATCCAATGAGGATTAAACTGTGACAGTAACTACATTTAAAAGTCTGCTTCAAGTTTTTAAAATGCCAAAATGACATCATCCAGTTTTTAAATGCTGTCAGAATAATGGAACTACTTGCCTTGTGCTGCAGTACTTATATTTCTTGTTGTAGTAGATATAGTTGGAGTAGGTGACACTGTAGTTGTTGTTGTAGGAGATATAGTTAGTTGTGTGGTTGGAGTTGTGGTTGGAGTCGTAGTTGTCGTGGTTGGAGTCGTGGTTGGAGTTGTGGTTGTTGTGGGTGGAGTCATAGTTGTCGTGGTTGGAGTCGTGGTTGGAGTCGTGGTTGTCGTCGTCAGAGTAGTGGTTGTCGTCATTGGAGTCATCGTGGTTGGAGTCGTGGTTGGAGTTCTGGTTGTTGTGGTTGGAGTCGTAGTTGTCGTGGTTGGAGTCGTGGTTGTCGTCGTCAGAGTAGTGGTTGTCGTCATTGGAGTCATCGTGGTTGGAGTCGTGGTTGTTGTGGTTGGAGTCGTAGTTGTCATGGTTGGAGTCATGGTTGGAGTTGTGGTTGTTGTGGTTGGGGGCGGGGGTGTTGTGGTTGGGGGGGGGGGGTGGGG
>NW_018128064.1:811328-818772 GCF_001952655.1 Monopterus albus | reverse complement strand
AAGGCGGTAGATGAGACTGCTGAACATAAATAGTCATTGCTGCTGGGGCAGTAATGGTCTAACCTGAGTTGTGAACCGCCAATGGGATTTGAGGACACTGCTGCATCCTCAACATTGAATCGAATTTTGACTTTGCCAATGATTCAGAAGAAGAGGCATTCAAACATTAAATTCCTTCCTGGAAATTAACCAAACCTGGCAATGTTTTCAATTTATCAAATTTAAATAGCTTTACTTCCTGGATACCTTAGTTCAACAGTTATACATGTATTTACGCTTTTAATTAGTCAACACTTTCTAAAAGTAATCAATTACAAAACAGTAGTCAATTTCTAAAAGAATTAATCACATTGTCAGTGTAATGTTCTGATTTTACTTGCAGTAAATTACTAACATTTATTTAATTAGACACCAGGTAACAGTATTATGTTAAGGTTTGAATATTAGTTTCTCTGGAAATATGTCTCAAATCTACTACTACTTTGTCCTGAAAAGACAATCATAAACATTTCACTTGTGACAAAACTAGTAATCAGTATTTACCTCCATGGGATACATGAAAATATCCAAGCAAAAATATGAATCCGAGGGTTTTTCTTTCCATGGTGAACAGTGTTACTTCTCTCTGCTCCAGGTACAGACAGGTAGTGATTGCACATAGTGTGTAGTTTGTGAAATGCTCCTCCCTTAGCTACAGAAGGAGTGACCAGAGGTGACAGATGCTACATTCATATAACCTGAAAAATGAGGTGTATTCACTGACAGAAATGTTTAGTAAATATAGATAAAAAACTAAAATTGTAAAACACAGCATACAATTAAAAAGCAGCAGTGACCTCAGACCATGCAGCAGATTTACGTTGTTTAAGAATAATTGATTAGTGTCACTGCTTCTAGTGAGTCATATTTGGTAAGGTTGGACAGTCTTAACACTTGTTCACAACATATGACATATTTGGAGAAGTTGGGTATGGCCCATGGAACAGTTTATTATGTTTTGGTGATGATCTGGACCATAATCCAGATCCTGGAATTTTTTTTAAGGATTCTTCACTACTGTGACTGTTGGAAAGGCTTTTGACTGCATGTGAGCCCTCTTGTGCTGAAAGCTCACGGCTGCGCTGTTGAGCAACTTGACTACATACATACAAATCCCTGAGCCAGTGACAGCTGCCCAGGTGAGAGCCAATCGGAATTATTTTGCACATTATTACAGTAGCAAGCCACCAGGCGCTATTTGTGTCAATGTGTTTTTGACAGCGTCCAAAACTTGTGCCTGCCAACTCTGTCCACAATTTCTCACTGTATTTAGAGCAGGGCTGCCAACTGTCAGACCACATGTCCATTTTATAACACAGTGAAAAACAACCTTATAACTGACGTAGTGGTACTAAAGAGGACACCAAGTGAACAGACAGGACAGCAGCACAGCGTGTCTCTTATCTTCTCATGCACTGTGTAGACAAGAAAGAGAGTAAATTACTTTGGGAATCTGCACATGGGTATTGTGATGGCAGTGTCCACCCTCTTTGATCTGTCTAACTGGCCAGAAGAAACAGCTGAAGTGGCAACATTTGGCTATGTGAAGGCTTTACATCTGTAGCGGTAGATAGCAGAGAGTGGCTTGACCTGAAAATCCTCGTTCAGCATCACAATAGGCACCGGTGGCAGCTGCTGCTTTAGGGTGTTTTTGGAAGGGAAGACCAGTTTGAATACATAAATGTCATACTTGAGATGACATGTGTTCCCCCGAGTTCATCTTGCTGAAAATGTGGAATCTCCAGCATGTAGCAAGTCAAGTCAGACTGGAGATCCTGCTTGTCTAACGGCACGCTTGGCTTCCTCCTGCACATCTCATTTCAGGGCCTTCCTGCAGAGCAATTCAGTAAAGCAAAAGTAATTAAGGCCTAGCCCTAGCCCCAACCCTGGCTTGGCAGCAGTGTGTCAAGCTTCGTGAAAATGTCTGTTAGGGTGTATTTTATGTGTTATAGTTAGCAGATTGTAAAGTTCCCTCTTCCCTAAAAGCATAATTTATTTAATCACATTTTCTCGCTTTGTGAAAGTCCTTTGTGGTGTGGCTACTTTCAAATCTTTTCAGATTAAATTAAATAGAATGTTTGATGGTTGATCATCTGATCATTTGTATGATGTTTTATTTAATCACTTTGAATTTGGCATGATCCACATTCATTTCTGGATGACTTCAATTGATTTTTGATGTGCACTAATCTAATCTAAACACACTAATCTTTCTAAAGGGTGTAACTGCTGATCTTTGTCCTATGAATCTACTATAGTGATAAGTTTAAGCAAAGCCTGAAAACCTGTGAACGTTTGGCTGTGACCCTAAAGAAAATCAGCTGTATGTGAATGAGATTTGCTGCAAAATATTTTTAAGTCTAATATATGTCAGAACAATTAATACAAATTTTATTTGAAAAATCTTTTTTTGAGAAAATATTTAAATTGGGAATGTTGTGAAGATTGTCAAACACATTCTGTGTTTAGGTAAAAAAGTTAAAAACACCTGCTGTATAGGCTTGTAGGAAGACAATGGGAAATGCCAGGTTTAGCTGGCTTAAACACATTTTATATATTTGACACTTAATTAATCCAATAGCAGGAAAAGAAAGTTTACCAAACAAAATACACACACACACATTTATATGTGGGTTAACCCCATGCAACAGAAAATGTTTAAAGGTTAACCTGCACACAGCTTGTCTCAGACTTCCTCCTCTACCAACATTATTTAAACGGGTTGTTTTACAACACCATTGTCCCAATACACTGTGCTTTCATATTGTGGGTTTTCAGTGAGCTAGAAAGACGGGAGGTGCGTCCGAAATCACCTACTAAACATGTGCATACTCTTTGTGTGGAATACCTACTACTCTTAATGAAAATGCAGTAGGCACTGCAGCCACTGTCTAGCTAGCACAACTTCGGACATACTACTACACAGTCATCTTGCCTCTGATTCACCCGGGAACATCAGTTGCTCGTTCTTCATTCATTTATAATAGTAGTATCGTAGCTGTCGCTGCTCATTTATCAGTTGTTATAGAGGGTAAAACTTATGGCGACATAGGCCTTGAGCCTAAGTACTTTGTTACATGAACCACCACATTGCACATTTTATCACGTACAAGTTACTGAATGTGATATACAAGCACAATGGCTATGCCTGCTAAGTAGAGCTAGCTAGCTGGCAGATTAGAGGGTCATCACATCTCCAAAAACGGCGGTAGAAATGTCTAACATACATATTTTAGTCTACTATGCAGTAGGCAAGTAAGCAATTTCAGATGCACCCAGAGACTATGAGCTACTGTAGAACAATTGTTAATATCATCAAGGAAAACAGATTTATGTTCAGTTGGCATTTTGTCAGTAGAACTTTGATAGATCATTCACCACCCTCTTTCTGGGCATAACAGTCATACACTTGGTATGAGGAACTCAAGTCATTGTTGCCAATGTTTTTTGGAGGGGACGTTTCCTCATTTATGTATAATGACGGGGGACTGTGCGAGAAACCATTTCCTAGTAATGAGGCTTGTCGCCGTGGCAGCCACTTCTTCAGTAATAAAATATGGGCAAGGCAAGTATATTTATAAAGCATATGTTCATATACAGAGCCAATTCAAAGTGCTACTAAATAAAACATTAAAGTATATACAGTACAATATCCACACAGATAGACAAAACAAAGATGCATAAAACAGATTAGATTAAAACATGGGAATTACTGACTCCTCTTAAAAACCTCTGACAGATGAGATTGCTTGATTTGAGCTTCCTGTTGTAATGTGAAAATAATTTGATACATTATCCAAGTGCACATCTCTACTTTTCACATTCCTGGGAAATACAGCCAGCAGTGTAGCAACAGAAATATTTTAGATTTAACAAAATTATTATAAAGACACTTCAAGACTGAAATCCACACCTCTGTGTTTACTCAAACACACTTTAAACCTTGCATCCAAAGTGCAGTCCAGGTACTTCTGATGGTTTGGAGATTTGGAGCTATGTCTGCTTACAGAAGCAATTATCGGTGTTTCAGTTGTAGTTGTGGGAGCAGTTATGGTTGTTGTTTCAGTTGTGGTTAGGGGAGTAGTTAGTGATTATAAAAGAAAATGTCTAACTCGGAGACAATCATATCTTCACTAAGACTGAGTAGTGCCTTACTGTTTTGTGCAGTATATGATCTTTTAATGTCTGTCAACTCCATGCATTGAATGGAAATTTCATCTGATTGTACATAGTGCCTAGTTTGTCTATTGCTCCTTGCTCATTTACAGCAAGAGTGATCATAGGTGATAGAGGCTGCTATTATATAACCTGAAAAGCTAGATACAGTATGTTCAGAGACACTTGAAACCTAAAACACACCATACAACTGGAAAAATCTGCAGTGCAGATGCAATAGGTTGAAAATCTAGTTACTTAATGTTAATTAATGATTAGTGTCACTGCTTCTAGTGAGTCATATTTGGCAAAACTGGACAGTCTTAATATGCATAGGTGAAATTAATTTTCATTCTTTAAGAAATGAGTAAAGTTGTAAGTTAAAGCCAAGATAGGAAACATTTAGGTGCTTAGTAGTTAGGGCAGGATTACTAACACAGAACATGACACTAGAAACACAGAAGAGTACAGTAAGCCTCTACTGTAAGTCACCGATCCTGTTTGTGATTTGCATGGACTGGTTCTAAAGGCACAGCCAGGGGAGGGGAGTGTCCGATTTAGGGACCTCAGAATTGCATCTCTGCTTTTTGCCAGTGGTGTGGTTTTGTGGACTTCATCAGTCTGTGACCACCAGCACGCACTGGGACAGTTTGCAGTTCAGTGTGAAGCAGCAGGGATGAGAGTTAGCACCTTCAAAGTCTGAGGCCAAAGTGGTCTTCTGGAAAACAATGGGCTTCTCCAGGTCCTCCAGGTACATGCAAGTGGTAGGAGACCCCGGGGAAGACCTAGAACATGCTGGAGAGATTACATGTCTTAATTGGCCTGGGAATGCCTTGGAATCCTGCCAGAGAAGCTGGAAAGCATTTACAGGGAGAGGAATGTCTGGACTGCCTTGCTGAACCTGGTGCCACCATGACCCAATCTCTGATAAGCGGAAGAAAATGGATGGATAATACTAATGGTTTTGGCTAATGCTGTCTTTTGCTGTTTTTCTAAGTTCGCTGGTAGTCATTGATGGTGGAAATCAACTATGTCTTTGAAGGCATAGTAGTTGGTAAAGGTTGTTTGTAGACCAACTGTAGTAGCATAGATTAGGTACTTTTTCAATATAAATGCTATAAGAAGAGGTAGCCTACTATGGTACATTGGAGCTGTTAGACTATACTAAACAATAGGCAGCATGAAAAGCCCATAAGAGAATGTGAAGGCCTACCTGTACTTGCTGCCTTCACTGTGTGCTCCTCTGTGAGCTGGTCCTTTCCTGCCAGCACACACTATTGGTGAGCAGTCAATCACAGGTGGTATCAGACAGCACTGAGCAAGGAAAGTAAGTTTAGTGCACATCATGCAGGTAGCCCAAGTAATTTAACAAAATAAAAGAGCATTTAAAATGTGCAATAAATAAAACAAATCATGGCAATGCTATAAAAGCAACAACAATAAAAATCAGTGGTCACAGCATAGATAAAAATACAAAATGAAATAAAATACCTTTCCAAGAAAACTAGACAATAAAATACCAGCCCTGTGACACTGGACTATGCATCTAGTTGTGCATAACAAAAACTTGTACAATCCAACTTAAGGCATGTGAACATTTTTTACCCTTACACAGAAGACCTCCTTTGACTTAACATAAAATACTAAGAGTGTCTAAACTCTGCTATGCACATGCCTTAGGGTATAAATATGAGCTAAGTCATTTTAATAATAAAAAGCCGTCAGTATTGCCTAATCAGTTGTCTTAGTTCTGTGAAAAACACGCACACAATTAATTCAATATGTGGCCACGATGGTTCCTTGGCGGAACTCTTTTGCCCGGACAGTTTCAGTGTAACACACCTTGCGCATACTCACTTGTTTATGGCATCTGCATACTGTGTTAGAGTAACTAGTTCGCTGATCTAGGTAATGTTTTTGCAAATACAGTGATGTGCTTTGCGTTATTGAAAGTGAAGGAACTTTGCACGAGTAAATTGTCGGAATATTGTGTTTTTGCAAAACATTTAACGTGCAGAAGTGTTAGTATGACTAACTAGTATTTGTTTTGCTAGCTAGCTAAATGACGCAGAGTAACGTTGCTATCAGACGCTAGCCCGAGGTTAAAATGTGTTTCTCAGCATGTGCCCTGAATAATTAAACTTTAAATGTCGAGAATTTTCGCACAAAGCTGTTCAAGATGTGTGTCTAGTGATTTTTAAAATGTTACCGCAAGGCAAGTGCCACGCTGGAAATATTTTTCTAACAGCTAAATCGTTTTATTATAGTCAACGGCACTTAACGTATGTCATATGTCCACAATAATGTGCCAGCAGTCTTGTAGAAACAAATAATGGACAAGGACTTGTTGAGGCAGTGTTTGACATATCATGGAGAATCATTGTTCAACAAACTGAAATGTGAGCAAACGGAAAACCCAGATTTCCAAGCTGTGGTGTCTGACTTGTGCAAGGCCACGTATGAGAGGTAGGTCAGAGAGCTGTGACATGCTTCACATGTGGCTTTCACATAAATCCTACAATGCTTCCCTTGTGTCATGTGTATCTAAAATATGCTATATGTATTTTTTTTCCTGTATAATTTTTACTTTTCTTGAAGATATTTCCAGCTTGGATATGAAATTTGATTTATTATCCAATCTTATATTTTGATATAAAGATTAAAAAAAATCACCTGTCTTGCATTACATTTAATGATTTGTTTTATTTCTATTTCTCATTTATATACCAAGGATCTTGATATATAGTCGGTCTCATATAGGGCTGCAGCTAACAGTTGTTTTTAGGTTAGCTATTGGAATGTCTTTAACAAATACTGAATTCAGTTTCCACAAAAAAAATGGCCTTAGAAGATGTCATGTTTGGAAGTCTTAAATATGTTTCCTGCCAAAGGCTGTAATGTTAGTTATAAAATGTTTTTGTCTGATTGGTCCTACTTAAATGAAGTTAGATGAATTGGTTCTTTTAAATTGATTAATCTGTCAATTTTATGTCATTGATGCAGGAGAATGAATGTTTATATTTAATGTATATCAGGGGTGAAGGGCAGGGCAGTCCCCTTGTGGAGCAGTTCATTGCCAGGAAGGCTGACATCCTGTTCTGTCCATCATGGAAGACCACCACACTTCAAGAAGAAGAGCATGAGGAGGAGGAGGAGGAGGAGGAGGCTACAGGTAGGTGTTGGTTTCACCTCACTAAGCTGTCAATTTAAAAAAAATAAAATTTTATTTGTGTGAAAATAGTTCTGTGCT